>NW_027500121.1:0-50732 GCF_021521415.1 Bidens hawaiensis
ATTACATATATGTAAATAGTTTGTTTACATGTTATGTTAAACATTTACATATATGTAAATACTTAACTGACGTACATGTAAAAAATGTTACACATATGTAAAACTAAGTTAATGCTACAATTTAAATAAAATTAGATAAATAAAAGAAGAAACAATTAACAAATTACATATATGTATATTAAATAAATATTTACTTTTTATTATAAAGAAATTCATCTTTTTAATATGTATTTTGATGAAATGTAAATGAAAAATTTGACAAAATGTAAGTATTTGTTTCAAAATATGTACATATGGATTTAATTTAAAATAATCAACTATCCATATTAAGTTGTTTTGAAACCAACATCATTGTTTGGGTCAAATAAAAATAAGGTAATTATATGAGAGAATTAAGGAAATTTGAGAACTACCAATACTAAACGGTTATTTACTTGACAAAAATATCATTTCTTATTAAAAAGTAAAACAAATAAAAGAAATTAAATGATTGGTTGTGGTGGGTTCTCAAAGTTCTCAAAAAATATAGAGTTCTTAAAAGAAACCTTCCCTATATATATATATATAATGGTTCAAATAAGAATAAAGAGTTTCCTAAGAATGGTAAGAACCAATAGATTTTTGACAAGTGGCATTACAAATTATGATGAAAGAATAATTCTAGGAAACTATGTCGGTTATAATGATGAAAGAGTAATCTAGGAAACTATGTCGGTTATTAGTAATTTTAAATCTCAACCATTGATTAACATAATCCAATGGCTATGATTTATTCCTAGTCTTCCTAGGAAACTACTTATTTTTAGGATAACCCTCCCCTATATATGTTATCCTAAAAATAAGTAGTTTCCTAGGAAGACTAGGAATAAATCATAGCCATTGGATTATGTTAATCAATGGTTGAGATTTAAAATTACTAATAACCGACATAGTTTCCTAGAATTACTCTTTTATTATTATAACCGACATAGTTTCATAGAATTGTTCTTTCACCATATGTTGTAATGCCACTTGTCAAAAATCTATTGGTTCTTACCATTCCTGGGAAACTCTTTCTTTTTATTTGAACCCTGGGTTCAAATAAAAAGAAAGAGTTTCCCAGGAATGGTAAGAACCAATAGATTTTTGACAAGTGGCATTACAAATTATGATGAAAGAACAATTCTATGAAACTATATCGGTTATAAAGGGTTCAAATAAAAAGAAAGAGTTTCCTAGGAATGGTAAGAACCAATAGATTTTTGACAAGTGGCATTACAACATATGGTGAAAGAACAAATCTAGGAAACTATATCGGTTATAGTGGTGAAAGAGTAATTATAGGAAACTATGTCGGTTTTTTGTAATTTTAAATCTCAACCATTGATTAACATGATCCAATGGCTATGATTTATTCCTAGTTTTCTTAGGAAACTACTTCTTTTTAGTATAACTCTCTCATAGATATATATATATATAGAGAGAGAGAGAGAGCAAGGTTAAAATAAAAAGTAGATTTATCCTAAGAAGCGTAGAAAGTGTGTTTTCACCACTATATCTATTAAAACACACCGAACAAAAAACACACCACAACTAAAATAAAACACACCGAACAAAAAACACACTTTCCAAATCCACCGTCAGATCAACATATCTAACGCATTAGATTACTTCTTATACTTCTTAGACAAACTCCACTTCTTATTTTAACCCCACCCTATATATATATATATATATATATATAGGGGATGGATCTTGCGAGAAGTGCGAGAAGTGAATGTATAAGTCCATTAATCCCTAATTTCACTCCCTTTCATATGATGTTACATACATATATGTAGGTTGATTGTATTTATGTCTTAATTACACATTCAAACCAACCTACAAACATATAAATGTACCAAGCCACATTCAAACCTATGTACCTACACACATATAAACATATATACACATATACAAACATACGTACACATATACAAACATACGCACCTACACACATACATATGCACCTACACAACGCACCTACACATAAGAAGTGGAGTGAAATTAGGGATTAAATGAGTTACACCTTCACTTATCGCACTTCTCGCTGTAAAAAAACTTCTGAAATGATCCAATACCTATATATATATATTGAATTTACATTCAAATTATAACGAAACGTGTTGTTTTACATGCAAAATCTTAAAGAACTGTTGTTTTACATGTAAAATGTTAATGATATTTGTTGTTTTACATGTAAAATGTTAACGAAAAGTGTTATTTTACATGTACGGTATTAAATTTTTACATGTAAATCTTAAAGAACTATTGTTTTGCATGTTAAATGTTAATGAAAAGTGTTATTTTACATATAAATCTTAAAGAATTGTTGTTTTACATCTAAAATGTTAATAAGATTTGTTGTTTTACGAGTAAAATGCTAATGAAAAGTGTTACCCCCCCCCCCCAGCTAAAAAAAACCTAAACCCCCTTAAAGGTAACCTACACCCGAAGGCTAAACCAAGGTTTTTTTACTTTTTTTTAACGAGAGATGCTAGATAAACATTTTGCTTTATTTACTTTTTTATTTTTTTATTTTTTTAAATTTTTTTAGGGTTTTTTTTCTTTACAAAAATAATGTGATGTATGTGATTGAGAGTGTACCGTAAGAATGTGTGGAAATGATCAAGGGTTGGGAAGAGTGTTCCCCAGTTTCTCACTTTTGAAAGTTCTCTTTTAAACCTAACTATGTATATATATATATAGATAAAGGATCCAATACAAAAATCTCTTATCGTACAATAGGTACGCGAGTGTCTGGAACGTCGATTTATAAAAACACTAGGTGGCAAGATTGTAATTTTCTTCAAATCATATTCCGTCCCAAATTAAATCATTCGCTCATCAACCACGATCATACATCGACTCCTAAATTACAGACCAAGATCATAAACATAATCAAATTTCATTCACACCCATCGTCTGCTGTTTCACGGGGTTTCACACAGGTCAGTTGTCAAATTGAGCAATTGAAATTGAAATTGTTGAACTAATTGATCAATTAAACTTTGAAATTGATCCAATTAATCATCAATTTGAAGTTTCAATTAATCAATTTTGAGTTTTGCAGAAATCCAGTTGCAAACGTTCAATATTTTGTTCATATGATCTAATCAATGATCAAATTAACGGTCGATTGACGATTGTTTGATGATTATGAGATTATATGAAGTGATTTCAGTGTTCAATTTCATGTACAGGTGTTTAATTTTTATTTTTTTGTTAGTTTTAGAAGTTTCTGAAGAACTAGAACTTCTTAGAACTTCTAAACTTTATCAGAACTTTTAAACTCTTTTGAACACCCAGAACTTCTAAACTTTATCAGAACTTCTAAACTTTGAACACTCAGAACTTCTTAGAACTTCTAAACTTTATCAGAACTTCAAAACTTTTTTAAACATCCTGAACTTCTAATAACGTATTAGAACGTTTAAAGATGTTCGTTTTTTTAACACCCAAAACTTCTTTGAATGTATTAGAACGTTTAAAGATGTTCTTTTTTGGTCAGAACGTTTATAGGTCTTCAGTTTTGTTTCAGAACGTTTAAACATAATATTTTGAACCCTAATCAGAGCTCGATTGAGTGCGTTATTTCTGCAATTCCATAATCGATTGATGATTCTAAAGCCTCTTACACATCAATTCAATTGATTAAATTATCAATTTTTGATCAATTTTGAAGATTTTTTATGTTCAGTGACGTTCTATTTCAATTTTGGTTTTTAGCTTTTGAGAACTGTAAGTTGTGATTAGAGTTTTAGAAATTGAATGAGATAGATTAAGGGGTTCTGAATTTGGATCGGAATCGATTTTAAATCGATGAATTCGATCGTTAACTACTGTTTGAGTTATTTACCAAACTGCCACCGCGTGAAATTGAAATCGATGATCATGATTGTCGCATACGTAATGTACGATAAGTCATTATTGTACAATAACTCACCCCTATATATATATATATATATACATATATATATATATATATATATATATATATATTATTCATCGACTTGAAGATTGGCCTTTAGATGGATTAAAAAATAACAATAGCAAGTGATGAAGAGAGTTGCGAATTAATTTGGAGAAAGACAAGCATATGTGGTGAAATAGATGAGAAATATAAACGTGTAAATAAAAAAAAAATCGATTTCATGCTGTTTTTATAGCTTGCGTTATTTTTTTATTAATGTAGCATGTGGTGGGACTCTAACGAGCAAAAAATTTGTCGAAAGTATCTTGATTTTTATAGTATTTGTCCTTGTTGAAAACACAAGTTTGGCACAATTTAACTAACGGGCAGGGGGTTTGCTGAAATATTCAGGAAGCCAGAGGACTTCTTAGATGCCTCAGTTAACGGCATAGTCGAACAATAATAAGCGGTTGAATGACGGACTCGGAAAACCTGAAATCGGTTTGAGTTTGTGTGCGTCCAGAGAATTGAGAGTGAAGTTTGACCTGTTTTTAAAAAATGAAAGGGTAAATTTGTTATTTTAAATGGGACATCTTTTTTTTTACCTATTGAGGGATTCACCGGATAAAACCCGACCCCACGCCAGCCAAATGGCACGGCAGCGAGGAGCCGGTAAAATCGGGTGAGATCAGGACTCGAACCCTGACATGCAGGGTTATCCCTCATATTTCCTATATAAATTGGTGATAATGAGGTTTGAACCTCCTACCTCTCACTTAAAAATGAGTGCTCAGGCACATCCAATTTATATTTTAAATGGGACATCTAACTTTTTAATCAAAATAACAAATTTTCCCTTTCATTTTTTAATTCATCGAGAGCCATTATTAATTCTTTTTGAAAAGTTTACACACTTTTATCTCTTTCCTTCTTCCTCCTGAGCTTGAAGGATTGACTTGACTTAGATCATCCTCTCTACTCCATTCAGATCCAGCCACGACTAATACTAATCTCTGCTAATTTACACAAGCGAGATGGCATACGCAGGTATCCAGATGTTCATGGAGAAGTTGAACCAGCTCATTATTAACTGCAACAGCATCCCATTTATCAACAGTCCATCAATCATATGTGAAAGGCCTCAATTCCAGCTTCTCTATGACGACCTAAACTCCATCATTCAAACACTAAGTTTCATCGACCACCAACATCAAGAAAAAGCTAATGATCTGAAGCAAAGATTCATATGCGCAGCAGAAGAGGCAGAGCATGTCGTCGATCGGTTTCTATCCCGTGTTCACATCAGGAACAATGGCCATTTCCTTACATCGGATCACTTTAAAAGGCCCCTAAATCTTGAAGATGTTAGGAGATCATTCGAATCTGTCAACATAGAATTCACAAGTATGAAAGTTGATAACATGAAAACGGATTCATCTCCAAGATCTAAAACACTAAATCACTCTCCTCCTACTCCGGTTTCCATCTCTAGAATTCACATAAATCAGTGGACGAAATTAAGGTGGGGGTTGATCATGACGCAGAGCTCATAAGAGACAGACTTGTGAGAGATCAAAAGAAGCTAGAAGTTATCTTTATTGTTGGTATGGGCGGAATAGGCAAAACCACCCTCGCCATCAAAATATTTAATGATGGTTATATTAAGCATCATTTCCAGCCCCGTGTATGGGTCACTGTGTCTCAAACATATGATAAACGGGATATGTTGATTCAAATTCTAGCATCCGTTGGTGTTAAAGAAGGCCTTGAAACGACCAGTGACTTTCGACTTCGTGAAATGGTGCACAAAAGTCTAATGAGTAGGAGATATTTGATTGCCATTGATGATATATGGGACATAGAAGCATGGGATAACCTGAAGTTGTTTTTCCCCCATGACAACAAGGGAAGTCGAGTTTTGCTCACCAGTCGCCTCACTGAAGTGGCTAAGCATGCAAATTCAGATGGATTCATTCATCGCCTAGGGTATTTAACCAAAGAAAGGAGCTGGGAGTTGTGTGAAAAGGTGTTCAACGGAAATGAGTATCCCAAATGGTCAATTAAACCTGGAATGCAAATTGTAGAAAATTGTCGAGGGTTACCACTTGCCTTGGTTCTCATTGCTGGAGTTCTAGCAAAAGAAGCATGGAGTGAAAAGTTTTGGGTGGAAATTGCTTACAAGACAGGCTCATACATTGTTGGCGAAGGTAATGGTTGTCTTGAAACATTAGTTTTAAGTTACAATCATCTTCCTCTTCACTTAAGAGAGTGCTTTCTTTATCTTGGTGGCTTCCCAGAAGACTATGAGTTTAAAGTACAAAGTTTGATCTGGTTATGGGTGGCTGAGGGGTTTATTCAAGAAGAAGGAAATAAAAGGTTGGAGGATATTGCAGAGGGCTACCTGATGGATCTAATTGACAAAAATCTTGTAATTGTGGCACGCAGAAGCAGGTCTAGTGGAGCTATCAAAGCTTGTAAAGTGCATGATCTTGTTAGGGAGCTATGCCTGAAAAAATCCGTGGAAGATCGATTCGTCCTTCAAACAGATAGGCTAATACTGCCGTCTAATATTATTGCACCACCTTATAAGTCAGTCCGCAAGTTCATTTATACCGACGATCCAAACTTTAAGTCATACATCCACCCAAAACCTTCGATCGATTTTGTGGTTCAGGTATTACAGATTCTTGAGTGATGGCATTGCAAAGTATTTCCGTTCCTTTGTGCTACTTAGAGTGTTAGATCTACAAACATGTAAAATAAGTATTTTTCCCTACAACATGGAATTGCTAGTTCACTTGAGGTATCTTGCAATTTATATCGAATCACTAGATTTTCCATCTTCAATATGCAATTTATGGAACCTTCAAACTCTCATCTACAAATCAAGCGGTACTGGTGTTGTTTTACCTAGTAACATATCAGATCTGGTAAACTTGAGGCACTTGCAGAAATCAGAATCGCACTTTGATATTGGTTCCATTGAAAAACCAATGAATTTGCAGACTATTTCATGTGTGACTTTAAAAGATGAGGCATTCAGTTTTCAAAAGTATTTTCCATGCATTAGGAAACTTTCTTGCAGTACTAAAAGTTGTAAGCATAATGACTTCAAATCTTTCACCTACCTTGAAAGGCTGAGTTTGTGGAGTATTCCTATGCATGGAAAGAATCAGATTACACTTCCAGCAACATTGAAAGCACTTACACTACAATGTTGTTGTCTACCTTGGAGTGATATGCCAATCATTCAATCGTTACCTAATCTCCAAGTTCTAAAACTACACTCCTATGCCTTTGAGGGTAGCTGTTGGAACACAGGTGGTCAGGAGTTTCCACAGCTAAAGTTCTTGAGACTTAAGTGGTTAAATATTAAGCACTGGGAAGCCTATATTACAAGCTTCCCATGTCTCAGACAATTAGAGATTAACAGCTGCTACAATCTTGAAGAGATCCCCCTTGAAATCGGAGACATGCCAACTCTTGAGCTTATTCGAATCAGGAAATGTAGGTACTCAGTTGAATCTGTTAGAAGAATTCAACAACAGCAACAAGATATGGGAAACTATGACCTAAAGATTGAGGTCGCCCTATATTAAGATAATATTTTATAGTAATATTCAAAAATCAATCAAGTTGGCTGCTAAGTTTAGTCTTATTTTGTATGGTGAGTCTTAAAACATTTTAGGGTATACTTACCGCCTGCCTTTTCAACTTGTATGATTGATATTAAGTCAAAAAGTTATTGAATATTTTTTATTTACTATATCCGAAATTATATTGTGAATTCTTCAGAAAAAAGACATTATTGACCGAGATAACTGTTGAATTATAACTTCTTGATGTAATCTACCTATGAATTAACTGCTAATGCTAATATGCTCATAATAGATGGTGAGTTCATAATTTGGTTCTTTGCGTCATATTTGTGACCAATGATTTAGTCAAAGTTGGTAACGTCTTTAAGGAAAGAACAGAGATGATCAGCTTTCTCAATCTTGATGATGATTGCACACAATTGCTTAAGCCTTTACCAATGGGAGATTAAAAGTACCAATTTTTTGTTGCTTTCTGCTTTTATGCTATTTTATTAATTTGTTGTAGTTGGCTTGTCAGAGAGACAACGTAGTTCACCCGAATCGATTCAGTTGTAAGTAGGTAAGCGTGTCCAAAATTAACCGTTCACCGATTAAACGAGTGACCCATTTATGACTTGGGTAAATGGCTTTTCGGGTAGGTGATTATCGGTTTTTTTCTGTTTAGCCGAATATTTTTGGTTCTGATATAGGTGTAGAGGATGCTGTAGGTTTGCATGGACATGCAACTTAAGCTGCAACGGTGTGTCAGACGGACACCAAAAGGATGTAATTACTGTTTCGCCATTCGGGTAATAAAAACATCAATATGGTGTAATATGAGCGTTTCTACACGGAACTTTTTTTGTTTTGGAGGGGGGGGTGATAGATGGGGGCACTGTTAATCTTAGGTTGTGGGATATGCAGGTTGATTATTTAACTTGTTATATGTTAAAAATATTGTGTCCTTTATGCTCTTTAAAAATGTGGGGCCTGCATTAGACATCTGGCTACTACAGTCCTCCTACCCATTTTCTAGCTGATTTGGTTTTGTTTAAATGTTGTAAGTTTATAACTGACCTGCAGATTTGTTCAGTGACTGAGATGATTTAGTCAATTACAGCTTAACTGGGAAGCAGATGCCCCAAAGGGAATAGACATAACTAATCATAGTTTTATTCAAGTGGCACTCATATGGTTATTATACTCCCTCAAGGCCTATTAGTTTTAAATATACTATTTGTCTTCTTGTTCACTGATGTCTTACTAATTTATGACATCATTCATCCACCACCTGCCTTGGCGTCGTAACATGATCTTGAAGCCTTTGCGATTGTTCGTGTGAACCCGTGAAAACTCGTGTCGTGTTTGTGTTCGTGTCAGGTTCACTGCCAGCCAGCAAACATGACCTATTTATCACTCCTTGTTATCATGTTGAATTTTTATTATGTTATTGATTAATAAATACAGGCGATTGCTTCTAAATCAGGTACTTATTTAAAGCAATTGGACCCACGTATTATGGCATAAACTCTCATTGGTGCATAATTTGTAGTTGGCATGTTTACTGGATGAAGTAGGACTCAGCAAACAGGAATAACACGCGTATTACATTGGTGCATAATGTATAGATATTTTTTACTCATTCTTCTAAAACCGTTTTAAGGCTAAACCAATTTGATTAGATAGACATAACTTTACAAACGAACGTTTTTATTAGTTTAATTCATTGGTGATGCATTTTCTAACTGTGAATCCACTACAAAAGCCTTTATGAAAAAGTTTCATTCCGCTCTAAGTTTGAATTTGGAAAGTCAAACAAGTTATATCTGTTGTGTAGCACAATGGACATTGAACAAGGGTTTCTTCTGTTGAATATCAAAGGCATTGTTATTGGCTTTTCACAAAATATGATCAGACTGTACTAATTCTTTTGTAAATTGTCTTTGGAGCAAAAGAATAGACTAATTTGACTACAAAGTCAAACTTGTGCAATTCTTGGATGAGGTACCTGTTGAATGACAACTAAAAGCACAAGCATAGGCAGGCCAAATTCATTCTTTAAGAGTTTATTTGTTGATATTTACTTTATTCTTTTTGGTATTTTTTAATGATAATCGATATCACAAGTACCAATGAAAATAAGAAAACGTCACTTCACGTTGCAATGAAATTATAGAAAAGGGCCCTGAAATTCAGTTTCGCTTTACGTCTCCAAAATGGTCGAGCCGGCCCTGTTAAGCAAAATAGGAAAGAAAATCTGATGTGCTAGAATAATAATTATTATTTACAAAGCTCCTTCCGTGATTTGATTTTGATGATTAACAAGAGTTGTCTTGTGCAGTTTTGAACAGGGCCGTATTGGCTTCTGCGGGAGAATAAGAGAATGCTTGATAAATCTACCAGATATATAGAAAGGGAGAGGCAAGATTTGCAGACACAGGAGATGAATTTGATTGCAGAAATTAAGAAAAGTGCCAAACAACTGAACAAGGCCAAATGGTAAATATTAGGGCTAGGGCTGTAAACGAACCAAACGTTCGGTGAACTGTTTGGCAGGAAGTTCATTTATGTCTTTTCACCTAATTTAAGGATTTTAAATAGGTCTTTTTTTAGTTTTAAACCAAAGGTTTTAGTAATCCAGGGAGCTATTAGGTGATGGCAAACGATCTATTTAGAGCACATCAATTCGAGAAGTCTTGCAGATGTTGTATATAAAGAAAAATTCTCAAAACTGTAAATTTTATATTCTAGACTTCTAATTGTTATTACTATATATTTAATCTATCTTTTACCTTTATTTTTGTTTGTTTCTTTCAAATTAATCATCTTATTTATTTTAACATTTGACATATCCTGGGTGTTACACGGGTTCCAAAGCTAGTAAATTAATAAATTACCATGTTTTATTAACTCAAAATCACACATGATATATAATATTTAATAATTAATATGTTTGTAAACGCTTAATATATGTTCGAAAATTAAATTAGTCTCACATGCAAGCGCGCTCCGCACATACCCGCTTGCATCAGATCATAATATAAATTATTATCATTGGCACTCATGTTCATTCCAGTTACATAAAACATCCGGTGGCAGTAAAATCACTAACAGCATCATTATCCTCATTATTCTGTTCACTATTTCTACACTCCTTTAGTTCACTTTCAATTGCCTGCTTTGCCGCTTCAGCCATTTCAGCCGTTTTTAAAGCATCACTTAGTGCAGCTTCAATATCCTTACTTTCTTTAATGCTCTTCTCCAACTTTTGAAGTGCTAATTTCTCCCTTTTCTTAATTGTTTCCATCTGTGACATAGCGGTTGCCATTTTCGAATCGGATGCTTTTTTTGCTTCCTTAATTTTCTTATTCAAAGCGTCATATTCTTGAGCTGTCAGCCTAATCTTATTCTCATCCTTTGCAGAACTTTCATCTTTCTTTGAAGTCTTGTTTCTTATTTGTTCATTCGCAAGCTCTTCTGCAGCTTTCGCCTTTTCGAGCTCTCGAAGAGCAGCCTCCAGCTTCTCTTCTGCCTCTTTGTTAGAATTATAAGACTGTTCTGTTTGTTTTATAAATGCTTGTTCTTGTTTCTTCAATTCCTCTTCTTCCTTTATTGCCTTTTCGGCTTCAGCTTTTGTTTCATGTATCTTTAACTCTAGTTCATGAATTCTGTTTGTTGCTTTGTTTAATTCTATCGTAGCCTCTTTGATTTCCAGTTTAATCTTGTCTAGTTCTGCTTGTTGTTGCTCCCGTTTTAAGTCTTCTTCTCTTAACAATGTAACGTCCCGTTTTGCTGTCTCAAGAGCATCTTTTAATGTTTCGACCGTAGCTCTAACTGAAGACTCTTCTTGTTTAACTTCATCAAGTCGCCATTTGGCTTCATCTACTTCTGACTTAACGTTTTCTAACGCCTGCGTATCTGCAACACGAACGTTACGTAACTGTTCTTCTAAAACATTAATTGTTTCATTTGTTTCTTCTAGTTGGTCTCTTAAATTTCTAAGTTCTGAAAGTTGATGTTCTTTTCTCAATGACTCAATCTTCATGTCTAGTTCTTCTTTTGCTTTTCTTATTGATTCAACTCGAGCTTCTTTCTCTTCCATAAAATTAACATGTTCTTCGTGCGCTTTTTCAGAAGTCAGATTGACTCGGTGAAGGGCTTCCCGCATCTTCTCAATGTCTTTAGAGAGCTCAACCATTTTCTGTTGGTTAACTTTTACAGAATGTTGTGCATCTGCAGCCTGTTGAAAAGCAGCCAACTTAGCTTCTAAAGCAGCATCAAAATCTTGTTTGAGGCTAGTGAGTTCTTGCTTGATTGAAATAAGTTCATTAATGGACGTTTTATACCGATTTCTTTCAGCATCCGCGTCTTCTTTCCATCCATTAACTACTTGGCTTTGCTTCGATTTCGATTGTTCAAGTTCTTGAACTCGAACCTTTGCAGCCTCTGCTGTCTCCGTTGCTGATTGCTTCTCTTCACTTATCATCTGTAGCTTGTTAGTTACCTCCTGCATTGACTTATTGGTCTTTTCTAAGTCGCTGCGTGCTTGAGCTTTTGTACTTTCTGCATTTTTCAAAAGCTCTTTAAACTTGTCAATCTCCTTCAGTGCCCAATGTAGATGTGCCTCCTTCTCCAAATCCAGCTGTCAATAGGCATATCGCCATATTCGAATCAAAAGTTGATGGGGGTACAAATAACTTAATTAATGAAATACTACACAGATCAATCATATTCTTAAATTTTCATTTAATAATAAAATCGTTAGTTATCACCGACTCATACAATCTATTAGTCGTCGCATTAATTTCCTAGGTATTGTAACTTTTTAGTTGTCAACTTTCCGTACAAAAAGGAGCTCCGTACGTATTAAGTATTCAATTAATTTTCTTTGAGAAATCATCTCTGTTAGTTTTGTTGCATACACCGTGCGTTAAAAGTCACTAACAACATTAAGATCTCATGGCCATATGTTTTTCTATGTATATATGCATACCTCTTCACCAGTTTTTCTAGGTCTTGCTGATCTAGGTGATGCTACTCCAAATATATTGACAGCAGCTTTAACAGATTGGAAGGGTGCGCGTGTATCGACCTCACCAACAGCGCCTGAATTAGGTGAACCTGCAGTGGTTGATACCCCTGGAGAAACTGAGATTCCTCGAGTAGGACAAGTGGCCACATTTTGGCGAGTTCTTACTTGAAAACCAAACATTGCTTCCTGCTATCCACCCGGCCCCTGTGATGCATATAACAAAACATAATTCAAAACTATCATTAGATCTTATATAAAACCCCCCAAAAAGGAAACAAGTAAGAACTTGTTTTGATGTTATTTATATTTCACATGTGAGCATATTTGGGAAAACATAAACGAACGAAAAACCCATAATATTGTGCATCATTCATCAACTATATATATATGTATACACGATAAGAATAGTATTGTAGAAAACTTGATCAAATCATAATTTTTTATTATGATATTAATATAACAATAAACAATAACTAATATGATCTAGGTACGTACCTTGAAATCTAAATTGTGTCTTCCCGATTCAAACTTTCTAGCTAGGTGGATTCCTAAACAAATCGATCTTTCACCTTTCGTCTTGTTCTATGTAGCAAAATGCATCATCTTGAACAAGAATCCAAGACAAAAATAAAAACTGAAGGAATCAAGATTCTCTCTAATTTCCTTTATCGTGGACTCGAGATGTATTTTCGTGAGGGGTGATCTGGGGGCTTGAACAAAATTTTATGGGATGAGATCGGGAACAACAGGATGATTGAAATGGGAGAGATGTGGATAACAAGAGGAAGGCAAAAGAAGGTCAGTCTGCTTTTACGGGAGAACGATAACATAAACAAGCTCAAGATTGTGTTTTTTTGGCATATGGTTATTAGGATGGGTGAGAAAGAGGAAGAGGACGAGGGCGTTCTTATTACTAAATTTAGAAACATGTTCTTGTATGATATGATGTTGTTTTGAAAGAAACTTGCGAAGGGAGAGGACGATCATAAGGTTTGTGAGACATTCTCGGGTATTTTATAAAACATATTCATGCATGTATATGTGGCGCAAAATCTTTTGAGAAAACAAACACCTCCAATTCACAAGCCAAATAAATATAATATCTTGAAATCTTGATTTATGTAATAAATATATATTTTGGTGGTTATCGATACCTAATATAGATTAGGCTTATTGTCCAAGTTAGCTTCTCTTATATATACATCTTATTTAATTCATTGTAATACACACTTTATTAATAAAATCTTTCCCTTTCTCCTTACATGTCTTCTCTTATTCTTTAGCTATTAGGCTTGTTTCACAACACGTTATCAGCACGACGGTGCTCGTGATTCATGAAGTCATGATTTGTTCAAGTTGGATCATTATCTCCTTCAATAACCTGATGATGAAATCAACGTCGATGCGTATTCACATGTCAGGTTTTTACTATTTTCATAGTTCTATAATTCATCCTTAAATTCAATTCCCTCTATTTTGTTAGTTTTTCTGCTTTTCTAATCGATAAAAATATACATAGATAAATCAAATCTACACAGGCATGATAAACCAAGTTTTGCAAGAGAAAAACAATTAAAAATCAATTAAGGTAATAAAACTAAGATTTAATGTCATGTTTTAGAATAATTCTTTTATAGAAACATAAAATAGGTTTTAGTTTTGGAAGAAAAATCCTCGACAATTTGTGTCTTTGTGGTCATGTTGAAAATTTATTTTGTTTTTCTTTTATACCTTTCAAAGAATCTATATAATAAATCATACGAATTCGGTCTGAATGGAGACTTGTTGTCATTATTTCAAGACAATTACGAATTATGTGTTTTTTAATGAATCAGACTATTTATGTTAATTATATATCATTAAATAAGATTTAATGATGAGAATTAAGAAACTTTTATAAATCTTTTTAAAAAGAAACTATTATACGAGATCGATTGGTCATCATTTATTTAGTTATGTAAGATATAATATATGCTCCTGAGTGTTTTTGGTTCAAATTTGTTTCTTTATTTAGTCCATTTAAAAGTTCAATTTTCTTTATCATGTTTGATAATCATATACATATATTGTTTAATGTTATAAAATATTTTATTTTATGATCAATTTAAGAAACTTTCACTATAATCAGAGCAATTTAGTAAGAAAATTTCTGAATAATTATTTGTTTGAATGTGAAGTTTTTTTTCTATTTATATGTTGTTACCATAAGTCCCTAATCGAGTTTAATAACCAGATTATATAATTTTTACATGTAATAGGCTGTGGTATGGTATGTTGGTATTGGATTTATGATCTCATATGTTCTCATAATTGGTTAATTTGTTTTTATTTTTGTTGCTATATCCAATTTTTGAGAAAAAAACAATTGCAACTTGTTAATATTTTCTACTCATTTGTATAATCATATTAGATTTCTCAAAAGATTTTATCAATGGTACATTATCTCCATATGTGCATATACGTGTTGGGATATGCTTATATGCATGCATTTTTATTTAATTATTGTAAACTTTAGTTTGTTGGCAAGTCATGTTCTATTAATGATAAAAATTTAGAAAAAATTTTAGTGCTTTATACATAACGTTGCATTCTAATACCAAAGTCTTAAGTATTGTTTTTACTTGGTTGATTATAATAAGCATTGTGTTTAACTCGAAAATCTGGTATATATTATGAAAAGTTGTAAGTTTAGAACAGCTATCTATATGAACTTCAATTGGATATGTTATTTTATGATTTATGTTAAATAATAAATTTAAGATTCAAGAGCATGTTTACATGGCGTCTTTCATTATATGATTTTGTTATATAACACAAGACTTTGAATGTTGTAAAAGAGAGTATGATTCTAGTTGTTTATTAAAATATTATCACTCTTATGAAAAAGTATATATATGCTTAGATATTATCATTATAGTGAAAGAGTATATATATATTCTTAAATATGGCAGTTGAAGTACTTTTTAAATCTCGTTATTAAAAGCTATAAAATATTAGCATGATAAAACTTACATGACTCATTCATGTAATTTCTTCTCAATACTTGTTATATTAAGAGAAGATTAATCATGAGGAAAAATCGGAAAAGACGATTTTTTATTACTTAAACTTCAAGTATGCTCCTGCAGTAGCATATCATTAAAACGTATGAAGTTATTCATATTAGTATGTTTGATAAATGAAAAACCAGGAAATTGGTTTGGTTATGCTTCATTCCCTAAAGTGAATGTAAATGGCTATATATTGATCGTTGTGATCATTGGCATAATTGAAAAGATTGTAAGAATGACATATTAATAATGAGATCGAGCATGAGAATTTAATGATATTCATGCTAACAATAAAATCGACCACCACAAGTGACAAAGGGATTGATCATATATTATAAGAAAATATGAAAATACAAAAGTGAAATCACATGATCGCCTGTAACAAATAATACAATGTTCTCTTATATTTAATTATTTTCATTATTGAAGCATAATGCATATATGATGATTGACTAGAAGTTTATGAGTCATGATTATTCAATTAGATGGCATGATCGGTTAGACCACACCGAGTCAATGATGTGAAATTTATTGAAGAACCAAAATATTCTTCCTTAATATTATACATGTAATATTGCTCTCATGGGAAATATTTACTACCAACTTAAGGAGGGTGTGAATCCCTAAATCATGTTATGGAATGAGAAAAGGATACACATATCCTAATGTGATACCATTTAGTGTTTTAAAGTCGATGCATCGTCTAAATGGTTGTCAAATTCACAATTTGAAGTTTGTAACAATTTTAGCTTAGCTAATGAGATAGCAAGCACATTATCCTAGATTATGTGTTTTGGTAATAAGAATAATGATCACTGGAAAAGTGTTGAACTTCATACACATTATGTTCTTACATGAATTATTTTTGTTTAAGACGAGTATTCAAAGTCTATAATTGATCACGAAACCATTGATCACGAGAGCAAAGGTTCATGTTGGTATATGGTACATGTGATTTTACATGTATAACATTAATTCATATTAAGCCAACAAGTTATCATACTTTCTCCCCATTAAAGATGGTTTTTGGTCAGAAACCAAGTTATTTATCATCTAATATTTGGTGTGTGTTCTATATTGAAACTAGTCCACCACAACACACAAAGATGTGACAACAAAGGAAGTTGGGAATTTATGTTGGGTATTAAATAATATCTGTGATAAAATACTTAGAGCCATTAGTGAGATATATATTTAATGGCTCATAGGTTTTCACTTTAGTGAATCAACATTCCCAACATTAGGGGGAGATATAAAAGCAGTTGGACAAGGAATGAGTAGGAATGAATTATCATTGATCCTCAAAGTTAAACATGTGAACGGAAAAAGTTCAAAAGGTAATTCATTTGCAAAGATTATTGAGTTAGTAACCAGACATGTTCACTGACCTAAATAGTGCGATTAACTAAGTCACATACCAACTGCTAATGCTCCAATTAATATTAATAATGAGTCTAAAGTGCGCATGAAGCGTGGTAGACTAATCGGTTCCAACAATAAAATTTCCTCGAAAATTGGAGCAAGTGATGAAGATGGTCAAGTCGAGGTGCAGTAAAATGTCTCTTAAAAGATATTAGACATGACGGTTCTTGAAGAACCTTATGTACCTAAAAATAAAGAGCTCTTAGTAAATTATATCGTATCATGTCTATAGCATATATGGAATCGAAATAAATCCGACGTTGTTATATATATAATTAGTGCTTGATATAAAGATGATGAGGATCAATATTATAAATCTGCCTATGAAAAATGATTGGCCAAAGATGAAAGACGCAAACAGGGCAGAAATTGAATTCTCTAAATTACAGAAAGTTTTTGAACAGCAGTCCGTACAACTAAAGTTGTAAAATGTGTTAGATACAAACGGGTCTTGTATGTGAGTTATGAAAATTCAATATATAAGGCAAAATTAGTGGCACGAGGATTTTGCAAAGACCCGTAATTGATTAATAGGAGACGCATTCTTCAATGGTTGAATCAATAACTTTCCAATAACTAAATAGTCTGGTAATACATAGAGAGAATTTATATGCGTTTAATAAATATTGTGATTCAGTTGATACTGAAAGTTTACAAAAAAGTTTTTGAAGGATTTGAATTAAAAAATCATGAAAAGTAAGTTCTCGAGAACACAATGATTGTTGCGTATAGAATCATATTTGCGTTACGATTATTGAATATGTTGAGCATATCCTGGAGAGTTTTCTAAGGCAGTTGAATATTTGAAAGGTTAATTGATGCATCTTAATGATGGAATTCTTGTGCATCAATAAGCATACATACACATAGAAGAGAATGTACATGATGATGAATACAATATCTCAATAAACAAAGAAATTGTATTGGATTTTTGATATGTGATACAAAATGATGTATTAATGAGCAAGTTTATGCAACAAAAATCCTGGAAAAGTGAATGCGTATGCATAATTTTTCAAGTTGAAAAGAAGTCCATGATGGATTGGTAAATGCATGGATTTATGCTTATTGCGTATGGATTAAATTATTCGGATTGAGCTTGGCACAAATCAAGAGAAATTTTGATAAAGAGGGAGATAAGTTGGATATAATTAGCTATACTTTTATCAAAATTTCACTCTTAAAAGTTCATTATAATCACATTTTACAATGATGATGTACATATCACTGAGAGAAACTTATGAGCTTTTAAAGAGAAAATTCTTTTTGAAAGACCTTGACACAGTGTGATTATTGTTCGACTTATAGTTCGAGTATATGTATAATTATATGTTTATAAATCCATCAAAGTGCATCTAGAAAATGTTGAGACATTTTAACATGGACAAATTGAATCATGTTAGCATGTTAAAGGATGTCTAACAATGACTTGTCTATCTAAATATGAATATTATTGGTTCGGAAATACCATAGTTAAATGCATTTGTGCATTATGTTGTACTGATAGCTATATATGATTATTATTTTCTTTATTTATATTTATTGGCATGTGTTCTATTAGAAGACATCACAACAGGTTACAACATATATTTCCGGTATGAAAATATGTGTTTATATTTTACTAATCCATCAAAACAAGTTTGGTTAGTCTTATTGATGCAGAGAAACACAACAAGATCATAGTGTTTGCCAGATGAAGTAATAGAGGTTTTTACGTGAAGATCACACAACATCATTCAACTTAAGGATTCAAACGTCAACAAACGAAGACGCAAATGATTGACTACAAAAGTTTTGGGCAACTTTCATAGAAGATCGATATTTACCATTTTGACGGATATATAAATCAAGGGGAGACAATACGCGCTGCACTCTTTTTCCCTTAGCTATGGTTTCGTCCCATTGGGTTTTCCTAGCAAGGTTTTTAATGAGGCAACATCTCCAAACATATTAAGTTGATAACCAAGGGGGAGTGTTATAAATATATATTATGGTGGTTATCAATACCTAATATAGATTAGGCTTATTGTCCAAGTTAGCTTCTCTTATATATACATCTTATTTAATTCATACCTTATTAATAAAATCTTTCCCTTTCTCCTTGCATGTCTTCTCTTATTCTTTAGCTATTAGGCTTGTTTCACAACAGTTTATTCTATCTCTGCTCTTCAAACACTTAATTCTAATCAATTTCTCATCCCATTTCCATTGTCCGTAAACAAAACAAAAATAGTTTATTTTTGTAGATGTATTTATACACTTACAAGTTACTTATGCATCATTTTTATTTGTATATTTATCAAAATATCATTTGGCACATTAGTTTTACACTATTAGGCAATATAATTGATAAGAGGTAAGAGAAATCAATTATAATTAATCTTCTAAAAAAAATGATAGTTTTAACACATACCAAAATAATAGTTTGTGTTATAAATTTATAAGAACATAAGTAGTGGTTTTAACTAATTATTTAGTTAAAATAATGCCTAATTAATGGGAATATTTTAGTCGGTTGTGGCTAAAAGCATGGACCAGCTAGGAGACTTGATTGCTTAGTGTGCAAGTTAGTCATAAACATTAATAACTGATTTGTTTATGGATAATTATCTTAGAATGCTAGTAAAGTTATGATAGGACATGTGTTAGATAATTATTGTAGAATTATTTAATTGAGTCCTGGTTATGGTCAAACGTGTATAGGTTTGCTATATATATGTATATATATATATCGTATTTAGGACAGGGAGATTGTAATAAAGTTTCAGAGTTAGGTTACTTGATCAATAAATTGTTTGAGAGTTAGCCAAACACTTTTCCATTTTGGTGAGCTATATCAATTCTATCTTAAATACCTTAGGTGTCATGTAGGCAAAACATAAGTTCACTTAACTATGGAGTATCCATCGATTTCCATGAAAAAATAACCAGAATATTTGAGAGATGGTATTCCCGACGGAACCCATTTTTCCCACCCTTTTCCCAGCTTCCCACTTACTCCACTCCGTCCTTTCAACATAAAAGAAAAAAGAGTTAAGTGTCATTTTTGTACATGTAGTTTGTTCAATTATGCAACTTTAGTACCGGTTTAAATTTATTGCAAATGGCTACTTCACGTATCTAAAGCTTGCCATTTTAGTAGCTTTTTTTAACCCCGTCTATTTTTGTTTGTTAGTCGGGGGTAAACTGGTAATTTCATTTACTCTATCATAAGCTAAAAAAAATGAAGAGGCCGGAACTAGAACCCGCGTCGAACAAAAGCTTTAACAAGAGTTGCACCAACCACTAAAGCAAGTGATAATTTGTTCCTAGAATGGTATTGAATATTTTTATAGTATAGGCTTGAATAAAACCGAAATTCTCAAAAACCCTAGAAATGAAATCCCTAAATGGATCAATAATCATGCCCTGTCAATGTGATATTCGGATATCCGACTTTGAACACCCCTAGTATGAATGTAGGAATGGGATGGGATTTATATTTTTTGAAAATTGCTCAAAGGTCCGTCTACTTTCAAAGAATTTTAGATTTTAATTCATATTCTCCAAACTTATGTTTTTTTTGTAAATTAAATAAATAAAATTACCGGTTTACCCACAACTTAACGGACAAAAATAGACGGGTTAGAAAGCGGTACTAAAATGACAAGTTTTAAAAACGTGAAATAGCCGTTTACAATAAATTCAAAACCGTAACTAAAATTACATAATTAAACAAACCACCGCTTAACTCAAGAGAAAAATTATTCTTTTTGCATAAACAAATAGTCAAATACACTTTGTAGGTAAAGAGTATCAATCCTGCCTTCCCCATAAGGCCATATGTAGTATGCGTTGGTTTGGGTGAGAAAGGGCGCAAACACCCCCCCCCCCCCCCCACCCAGCAATATGTGGGCGAATTGGGGCGGGGGCGGGGTTTAATTGTCGCCGACGAGAGATGAAAATAATAATATTATATATATATATATGACCGTTGTCAAGGTCAAATGTTAAAAAAAATTAATTATTTAAACAATATATATAAACATACACCATTCTTCTCCATTTTATATACAATTCATACCCAAATTCTTACAAAAAAATAGCAAAATGAATCCTAGAAACAACCCGAACCAACCGAACTACCAATTCCCGGCTTTCGGTCAAACGTATGGTTTGCAACCGACCCAACCGAACCAACCGAACTTACAATGGAACCCGTTGAACCAACCAAGCTCTCCGTTTCAATTTTCCGACCCGAACCTAAGCATGTACGCCAACTTTCTCAGCCCCCAAAACACAATGTCGGCGTTCGGGTCTACACCACCGGAGTCGGAGTCGGTGACGGTGCCGGAGACGCAAACGGCACGGGCCTCCGGTTCAAGCAAAAAGGTGACCCGTAAACACAAAAAGAAACAACCGGGGGAGCCGATGGCGCAACGTGATCCATACAAGCATTGGAGCGAGGAGGAGGAGATGGCCCTCGCAAGGGCTTGGATCGTCATTTCGGAGGATCCCAACGTCGGTAAGTTTTTTAATATTAAGTACTTATTAAAAATGTATTTAGTGTTTATTAAAATGTATACTAATTGTGACAAATAATTTTAATTTGTAGCTAACTTTCAAGCCACTGGGGTGTTTTGGAAGAAAGTCTTTGAAGCTTGGCTCACGATAACCAATAAACCCGAAGACTACCCGGGAAAAGAAGCGGTTCAAGCCCACTAGAAGGGGCTTAACGCCGATTGTCAAAATTTTGCCGAGATAATTAACCGGTTGCAGGGGTCCGGCTGGCGTAGCGGGCATAACGACGTCGACATTATAACTCAAGCCTTGAGCGACTTTCGAGCTCAGGGCCAAACTCTTGAGCGGCCCAGGAAACCATTCAAGTATTTGAATTGTTGGGAAAAAACTACGTCGTTGCGCGAAATGGAGCGGGGCACCAACCGTTCCAGCCGCCCGACGATCCGGCTCATCCCGGCCTTTAAAAAAGTCGAAGACATCGTCGTCGACAAATCCGAGCACACCAAACACACCCTCCGATGCTCGTAGCTTCTTCCTGGACGACACGATTAATTTAGCTGACGATGTTAATATAGCGAACGACGAAGAAGTAGAGGAGTTGCCTCGACCACGCGGGAGATCGAGAAAGAATAAGAGGGAAGGTTCGTCGTCAACACGATTCAATACGG
The DNA here is from genome assembly GCF_021521415.1 of Bidens hawaiensis. Taxonomy (NCBI): domain Eukaryota; kingdom Viridiplantae; phylum Streptophyta; class Magnoliopsida; order Asterales; family Asteraceae; genus Bidens; species Bidens hawaiensis. The sequence continues at coordinate 22,182 of NW_027500121.1, forward strand.
CGCCCGATGAAATAAACGAGTTGGTCGGTCGTTTGGAAACAAATGCCACCGTAATAGGAAACGACCTTGCATCCAACAAACAACAAGAAAAGCTGAACCATACGTTGGAATTACGTCAAATAAAAGACGACTACGAATCCCCCAAAGCGGAGGGGTTTCACGAGGAAGCCGCATTATTATTTCAACGACGACGTGAAATGGATATTAGTTTCTTTTTTTTAGTTATGTTTTTTTTTTAATTTTTTTCTTTAGTTATGTTTTTTTATATTTTTAGTTATATATTTTTTTAGTATTTCTTTTTAATCTTAATGCATTTTTATTTAATTATTTAAATAAATTGGTTTTTATTTAATTAGTTTAATTATAAAAATAAAATAATAAAAAATGACTGTGTGCCTAACTTGTAGCCCTACACCATTACACTCCAAAAACAAATTCCGATCCTTTACTAACTGGCGTAACGTGTCACAATTCGTCTCCAATTATAGCCCGTGTAGCCAAATAGATAAACTGAACTTCATCTCTTATCTTTTCTATTCTCTTATGATATAATATTAATAACAAACAATGGTAAGAGACGTTGACCACTGCTCTCTTCCTCTATCTGAAACAAAACCGCTCAAAGGACTCTTGGTTTATCAACTATATGCCACCTCAGTATTAATCAACATATGTCTCATATGGGTTTACAGATTTTCCCATTTTCCAGGCACCGGCAGATGGGTTTGGCTCATCATGTCACTCTCTGAACTCTGGTTCGGTCTGTATTGGATTCTGTCTCAGTCTGTTCGTTGGAATCCAATAACTCGGTCAACTTTTAAACAAAGGCTTACTTTTCTTCCAGCAGTTGATGTATATGTGTGCACAGCAGATATAAGTATTGAGCCACCTGCTATGGTGATCAACACTGTGTTATCAGTGTTAGCTTATGATTACCCACCTGAGAAGCTAAATGTTTATCTATCTGATGATGATGCGGGTTCGGAGTTAATGTTTTATGCTTTGTTGGAAGCTTCTGCTTTTGCAAAACATTGGTTGCCATTTTGCAGGAAGTTTGAACTTAAAATGACATCCCCGGGCGCATGTTTTTCGAATAATGAAGAATTGAATGAGGTGTTGGATGATTTACAGTTTTCCCATGATTGGTTGTTAATAAAGGTTAGATAGATCTTTCTGGTTTCTTGTTTTTGTATAAGTTGAGACAAATGTATTGAGCTAATGGGTATGCAGAAACTGTATAATCAAATGCAAAATCGGATCGAAGTAGCGACTAGAGCAGGCGGAGTGTCCCCGGAAATAAGAGAGATGCACAAAGGGTTTAATGAGTGGAGCTCTGATACAACTTCTTCTGATCACCAGGCTATTGTTCAAGTATATTATTAACTTGTGTTTGGATTGGTTAAATGCTTTGATCAGTTGTATTATAGGGAAGATTATCAAAATGGCTATCTTAACCAATGAGTTTGACAAAATAGTCTTGGCCTTTTAAAAATTTTTAATCAAACAGTGTTAAAAAGTGTTACTTCACTACTTGGCGCAACGTATTTGAATCTTGGTGCAACAGATTACAACCTTGCGTAGAAGATTTCCATTTGGCACGATAGGACCACTATTCTGTGCCATGTCATAATCTGTTGTGCAGGCGCTACAGAGTGTGCTATGTGAAAGCTTTCGGTTGGCTGAAACAATTTCCTAACCACAAACAAGAAACGTCAATAGACACGTTTGAAAAAAGGAATAAAGTCAAAGGCTATTTCGTCAAACTTATCAGTGAAAATGGCCATTTTGGTCCCTTTGATCACCCTTTGTATTCTTTTTTTATCCAACATAGATATTGATTGATGGGAAGAGCTCCGTGTCAGTGGATATTGAAGGAAAGATGTTGCCAAAGTTGGTATACGTAGCACGAGAGAAGAGAACACATTACAGTCACAATTTCAAGGCCGGCGCTTTGAATGCACTGGTATCCATACATCCTTATATTACTGGAAAAATGTTGTTTTGAGATGTCTGTGATAAGTGAAGTAACTGATATGAACAGATAAGGGTATCGTCGGTGATAAGCAATAGTCCAATTATTCTGACTGTAGATTGTGATGTGCACTCCAACAATTCAGAAACAGTGAGAGATGCTGTGTGTTGTTTCATGGATGAAGAGAATGGAAACAAGATTGCTTACGTACAGTTTCCTCAAAGTTCATATAACATCACAACACATGATCTGTATGCAAGCTGTTTTAGAGTACCTAATGAGGTCTGCAAACTCAACTTCTGACCTTATTACATGATCATACGTTTCTTATTGTCTTATTGTTATTAAACAGTTGGAAATGGGAGGCATGGATGCTAATGGAGGACCTTGTTATATAGGTAGCAGATGCTTCCACAGAAGAACCGCGCTTTGTGGGGCCAAATACTCCAAGATCTTCAAACAAGAATGGAATACAGAAAACACCATAAATGAACAAGAAAGCACGAGTGTCCTCCAAGAAAGATGCAAACCGCTTGCAAGTTGTACCTATGAGAAAGACACACAGTGGGGAAAAGAGGTCGGTCTAAAGTATGGTTTTCCAACAGAAGACTTTGTTACAGGCTTAGCGATACAATGCCGAGGCTGGAAATCTGCATACCTTAATCCAGAAAAGAAGGCATTTGTAGGAATCGCGCCCACGACACTATTAGACATATTAGTGCAGCATAAAAGATGGTCAGAAGGCCAATTCAGTATACTAGTCTCAAAATGTTGTCCTTTTATATACGGGCATAAAAGAATCCCCTTCACACTTCAGATGGCATACACACTTTACTTGTTATGGGCTCCAAACTGCCTGCCCACTTAAGCCTATGTAATCATCCCACAGCTGTGCTTGCTTAAAAACATAACACTATTTCCAAGGGTTTCTAGCTTATGGATACTGCCATTTTTGTATGTGATCATAACTCAGTACATATATAGTTTATATGAGTTTGTTCTCTGTGGAGGGAGTGTGAGAGGATGGTGGAATGAGCAACGAATGTGGCTTTTTAAGCGCACAACGTCCTACTTGCTCGCCTTTTTAGACACACTTCTGGGGCTACTTGGGTTGTCTGACCTGGGATTCACGGTCACCCCGAAGGTGGTTGATGAGGGTGTGTTGGAGAGATACAAGAATCATGTTATTGAGTTTGGTAGTGATTCGGGCATGTTTACAGTTTTGGCGTTTATTGCTATGATCAACCTTTTGGTGTTGTTTTGGAGTTTGAAGACAACGGTTATGGATTCTGGGACAAGAGTGTTGGATCATTTGGCGCTGCAGGTTGGATTATGTGTCGTTGTCGTGGGGATTAACTTGCCTGTTTATGAAGGACTCTTTGTTCGGAAAGATGAGGGGAAAATGCCGACTTCTGTCACCTGCAACTCGGTTATCTTGGCTTTGATAGTTTGTATGTTGGTGATATACTCTTGATAGTTGACGGTTTATGATGAAACTGTAGTTTTTTTAAACCCTGTGGATACATATTGTTTTAAAGGTGATACATAACGGCTTTTTTAGTCTTTGTGATGTACAAATTGGTTAAAAACTGATTTTGTATTGAAAATGAGGTGTATGAGAGATGTTTTGCCAATCATTTAAGCTTGTAAAACTGAAAGAATATAATTGACATTTAAAACCGTAAGAATAGTGAAGTTGTAACATAAAAAAGAGTTAAAAAATACCTAATATGTATAATAAAAATTAAACTGTATTTCAATCTTGTAAGTTTATTTGTAATCTATTTACGGTTTGTATTAATAATTAATAAAAATATGTGAGCAAATACTAAAAGAAACCTAAATAATCTTATGGTACATGAACCCACAATCTTAAGGTTTTGGTCTACAATATCTTTGATGATATACCACCACAATGTATAGATAACAAACAAAGCAATCTACAAAGAAATACAGGTTACATTACTCCACTACAAGTCAAACTGTGTGCTACTGCACTAGCTGCTATAAACTGAAAACTACCATCAACACAAAGAATACTACATTACTACATAAACGACTCCGGCCCCAGAACATCTGCGACACGCAATCACTGACTATCCATTTATTGTTGTAACAATTGGTTGTAAATTCTGTCTGTCATCTTCTAACTGAATAAGATACACCTGCGGATCACAATCTATTTGCCTTTAACAGATTTCCCAACTCGCGCCTTCCACACACCCTGCATTCAAACAGATTAAAGTTTCAATGGCAATAAAAATTTTGGAAAATTTGGAACAATATGAGAAAGATGAAGAGCGATGATTACAAGTGGCGCGTCATCAGGGAACTCTGCATCATCTGATTCATCAAGGTTTTGTTTATCTGTTGAATCACTTTCTGAATTATCACTTCCGTCTTCTTCCTTAGTGGAGATTTCCATTTCCGCAGGGTCAGATCCATCACTCGGGCCGATGTCAGCTTTTTTGGCTTCTTTCTTTACAGAATCAGCTTTGGTTTCCTGAGAGGACGCGGTATCACTTGAGCTACCTTCTGCTTCTTTTATTTGTTTCTCCTCGTCTTCTGAGCTCTCTTCCTGCCCATTATTATTACTCAACGGTTTCCCTGCTTTAATCAAGAAACCACGAAAACATGAAAGTCTAAAACTTTTGTCGAAATTATAGATTTCAGATGCTAAAGATAAAAATACTGACCTTCTCCTGTGTCCAAGCTGTCATCTTTAGAAACTGTTGCAGGTTTAGCCTCGGTTTCAGAGTCGGTTTCAGGGTCGGCATCAGGCATGGATGTATCAAGATCTTTGCTTTTTTTCAGTTTCAAATATTCAGCTCTTTGCGACACCCCTTTATGTCCTTGCTTCAAGTTTTTTCTTGGAGTTCTTTTGCCTCTTACAGTAGATGATGGTGATCTACCATCATCCCAATAAAACTTCAGTAAGAAGCATTTAAAATAATTACATGAATTAAAATACCCTACTCACATGTCGATTAATTCCTTGGTTTTCTTGGAGCTACCAGATGACTTGATTTTCTTCTTAGACAGTGGACTGTTTGACAAACGTTTCAGCTGCACACGCAAATAGAACAGCATTAGAAATCACTGGGATTGATGTTATAATATTGTTATTATTATTAGTAAGAATAAATAAGAGATTAGACCTGTTTAAACTTGTGCTCTTTTTCAATAAGTTCCCACCGCTCCTTTTCTAGATCTAGCACTTCAGTATCCCCGTCATCATATAGTACCTTCAACATGATATAAATTAGTGGAAATAAAAAAAAATGTAAATAGATAACCGTTTTGAGCATGCAAACGAAGCTCACCACGTCTTTTTTCTTGTTACGATCATAAGACTTCACAACACCTTTATAAAACCTGTCAATTATACATTAACGCAAATTATCGTGATTCTACGATATTTATTTAAATAATAATAATAATAATAAAACTTACGTCTTATCCATAGGCCACCAGACTTTTATGCGTTTGCCAACCAAGTCTTTATACTTACTTGGAGTTTCATCCGAGGTGCACTGAAAGAAGTGAAAATATGTGATCAAAATATGACTCCAGAACATATAAGTATATAAATTAAGCTTTCTACATGCTCTAAATAAAAGATTAAAATGTCTAAGTCAAACCTTTGCTAAAACTGAAACTCGTCTTCTTTTCCTCTTCCTGACAGGAGTCGACTTCTGATTGTTATCACTCTCCACATGTTTTTTTGGCTTCACATAAAAGAACAACAGAAAGGACCGACAAATATTAAAATAAAATCAGAAATAATACTAGATCAAATTTCAAAGCAATGCTTAAAAAATTAAAACTAACAATACCTCCAAATCAAGGTCATCAGTTTTATTGGAGTCTTTTTTACGTGCAGTAGCTTTATCAGTACTTGGTCTTGAAGGAACCTTATCATCTTCTGAATCATCTTCCATTTTATTGATATTAAAAGCGGGCCCACTTTTGAATCCACTACTGACAAAAGTTGACCTCTTTTGACTTTTTGCAGACGATGATGATCTTCGGCGTTTGGGTACGGGTACAGAGACATCAGTTAGATCATTGGTCATACTTTTCCTCTTTGCTTTTGCTTCACTTGTTATTTTACCATGACCGTTGCTTGAATCGAATTTATTTGGCGAATCCACATTATCCGAATTTATTTCTTTTAACATTCCCAATATATCAATATCATTCTCAGCTTCCACAACAGCAGGTGTAGACCCGTTATTCACAACCTTTTTCGCCTTTGATCCTTTAGCTTTTAGACGTTTTAACATCTTTCCTAGAGGCACATCGTTTCCATCTGTTTCACTGTCCTCCTTTATTGTATCATCCTCGTTGGTTTTTGATGAAATCTAGGAACAATTTTTATAGAAATACACAACTTTTTCGTTAGATTGTTTGTAGATTTGGTAACTTATATTGAAAGAAAAAAATAACTAGAAGAACATACATTGCCATTAGCATCAAAGATAAGGGAGTCAAAGTATGCAAGGGCATTCTCTTCACTCAACCATGTTTGACCTTCAGCAACCTACAACAATTAGAGCATGTTACAAAAATATTATCAAGATTTGCTCTTTCATATCTACAAAAATATGAGAAATAATCAAAGTTACCTCTGTATCAATCTCTTCTTTCTTCTCATCTTCATCTTCTTTGATCACTTCTTTCTTTTCATCTTCTTTAATTTCTTCTTTATTTTCATCTTTTTTGACTTCTTTGCTTTCATCTTCTTTATTCCTGTTTTCTTTATTCTCATGTGGTGTGTACAATACTTGAGGAAGCGAAACAGGTACAACCGACTCATGACTGACTTCTTTGTTTCTTGCTAATCGCTTGGTGATTGACAAGCAAAGATCACAGATTGCATACGAGTTCTGAACATGAAATGCAAGTTAAGAATCTAAGATAACAGACAGCTCAGACTTATAAAACATTACTATAGGATAATGTACCTTTGTAATATTAGTATCTACAGCATCTTTGAACCTCTTGATACTTCGAACAACAGAGCTTATCAAAATAACATCTTCCCGTTTTAGACTGACTCCAGATTTTCCATCTTCATCTCCACGTGCCAACTTAGAAAAAAACTTATACAAATTCTTGAATATTGGTTCATATGCTTTGATATCCTTGCATTCATCAATGTTTGGACATGAAGGATGATGAGCAAGTGCATGGACCAAGTAGGGAAGAACGTGTTTCAGGTCACACGCCCCAATGATTTCATTCAGACTCTGATTTTCCTGCCAAATCTAATACTAGTAAGATTTGGCAGTCAATTGTAACTTATAAAATATCAAACATCATATACCTCTTCCAGAAGACTGGTTTGGGGACTGAAATCTAATAAGAAGGCACAAACATATTTGGAGTCCAAACTCTTGTCTTTTATGCACTGGTGTACTTTGTTGAGAAATAGTTTCTTAACCTCGGGGAATCCAACCTGCTTGCGTCATAATGATAAGTAACCCGTGATTATCATATGATTAATCTAGAAAAAACATGGTGATCTAAGTGACAAGTTTACCTCTGATGTTCTCACGGTAAGGTGAAATATATTAATTGGAATATTCTTATCCCAGTGCTTTGATAGATGAATAATGGCCTTAGCAGAAGCTAGCTTTAAATGGGCCTTATCAACAGAACTGGTAAAAAAATGATAACATTAATACCATGAAATTCAAACTTAAGTAACTAAAGGTACTACCTTGATTCAATGTCTTTTGAAATTTCACCAAAAGAAAGCAAATTCTGAAGATCTTTTAATAGTTCATCAATGCCAACACGAAGATGTGCATCTTTTGCTGGCAGGTAGCTCTTTACCAGAGCTTTAATGCCAAATATCTACACAACGAACTTATAAGTTTCATGAAAAAAATTCAAAATAAACGTTTTATTCTCGGTAAATTAACCTTTAATGAACAGAGTTCGCTTCTGGCATCCCATGAATCTTTGGCTTTATCTCCAGTCTTCTGAAATATAATGAAGAAAATGTGTTACATTATCTTGATCATATTAATCAAATGTTAAGTATATAATCATACCTGACTGCAACTTAATATAGATTCTTTTATAAAGCTAACAACTTTACTCTCTTGTGTTTCAAACACCGGCATGGCAATCTGTGCTATACACCCTGAAGACTGTAAAACAGAGGGCAGATTTGTCCTTTTCTCTAGCACATCCACTAATCGCTGCATGGTTCATTTCAGGAAGATCAAACCAGAATAATCAATGAATGTTTATAATGACGACCAAAAATAACCCGTGAAACATGATAAAGGAATTTAGAACCTTGTATAGAACAGAAAGTGATTTGAGTCCTTGATCCTTCGTAATGGCTGCCAACGCGTGTACAGCATACTTAGCCTGCTTCCTACTACCTTCTAAGCATATTTTTTCAAGTATGAGGTCCAGTGAACTGCATATAAATATTACAAATAAACAACGTGAAAACATACATACAAACATGAATCTTCTTTTACAGATATTAATAATATCCAAATTCCAAACCTAGATGATTCTCCTGACTGTTCACGTATTGTTTCACCAGCTTTTGCTAGAACATGCAAAGCACCTTCCTTGATGACCTCGTCATCCTCCTCAAGTAGATGAGCCAAATCTTCTTCCATCCCACTTAACAGCAAAGGACTGAAGCATCCAAGACTCTGTGCATAACTTATCCCAATTATTTGTAGATAATTTACAAGCAGTAAAAAGGATAACTATTTGTGTAACAAATGAAACATTACCGTAAGTATATTCATGCAAGCCTTGGTTAATAACTTGTTCTTGTCACATTTCTGTAGGTCGGTCTCTACAACAAGATCTTTGACAAACTCCTTGTCAAAGATTGTGTATGAGCATTTTACAGAGAGAGTGGTTAAAAGTTCATAAAGTGGATGCTTCTCACCAACAATTTTAACCAACTCATCCTGCCCAAAACATAAAATATAACTTATCAATTGATATATTAATTACATCTTTTAAAGAGTTACGCGAAGGGTTCTATTTTGAAGAGAACTGGTGGTGGGATCCAGTAGTGTTGTCAGTATCTTCCAAATGTTATCTATGTCTTTTGATTGGTCTAGAAGCTGAAAATCTGCTTCTGCTATTGTCGGATTAACAAAACAGTTAGATATAGATCGTATACAAAGTGTGGTTTTCTTCTGAAGATCTGGAGCATCATTTTCCTGTAAATGCAAAACGCAATCTTTTAGCAGAATACACTTTGTAATGTACTTTTTTTGTTTACTAATTTATGTGTAGCAAACCTTATATGTCTGCCTATGTGAAAGATACACGTCCAACTCTTGCTGTAACCTGCAATCCAGAAAGAAATCATATAAAATATGTATTTTACAAATATAATGTATAAATACGGAATTCACAAACCTTTGTTTCTGCTCATGTATTTTCTCTAAAGCCTTCACCTCAACTTCATCAAAAGTTGAAAACAGTTTGACCCACTTTTTGACCTTATCTTTGACCGGAAATTCAAATTCAGCTGGGAATAGGGATGTGCATAGAATTTGCTCAACCTTGTCCAGTCTGGAAATGGTAGAATTCAATCACATCAGTTCAGAAAGTGGAAATGTGGAATAATATAATGCTCAGCCTCTAATTTTGCCAAAATAGATCAATAACGTAGCGTACCCGAGATCTTTGTCGTATAAACATTTCAAAATTTTTCCAGGAATCCAGTCGTAGCCATCATTTAAGTTCAATCCACCGAGTTGCTTCAAACACCAGATCCGGTATATATCAGATAGCCTCTCCAATGTATACTTTTTCACAAGAATCTGTATCACAAAAATAATATCAGTTAAGGTTATCCTTGTGTATGTGTTTAAACTGTAAAGACAAGACGTAAGATGGAGAACAAAAGGATGATGTTACTGATTTGTCCTCAAGGCGGGCAGCAACAAGCTTAATGGTATCAGATGAAACAGAAGATAGCTCGTGAGAAGCAACATCTAGAACTACTGCAACTGCCTGCTTTCGTATACTTTCATCATCATCCAACGGGCGGTCACGTATCGCAGCTAGCATGTGACACCAAATTAATATTAAATAACATGAAAGAAGCTGAATGAGGGTATGAAACAAAGTAAAACAAAAAGTACCAAGTAACTTAGAAGCTTCCGCTCTGAACGGATCAGACAACAGGCCCAGTTTGACCTTTTCAAGGACAGACATCCTGACCTCAACCTTATCGTCAGAAAATCTTTTAAGGAACTCTGAAAATAGGGGATTAAATGTCTTGGGGATGGTAGATTTCTGGCCTGCAAAAAGATCTCCCACCAGTCTTACTGCCTTTAAGCGAAGGTCTACTTTATCTGCCTATAAATGCCAAAATTTTAATTTAGTAAGACTTTATTTGAAAGATTTTTGGTATTATGATGCCAAATGTAAATAAGGAGTGTTTGGATTTGCGTTATGAAACTAATATAGTGACACTTTTAAAGTCCCCTATTTCACAAAAATGATCTTTTTGCTCATTTTGTCGACTAATTCCATAAACAATCAGAATCTTCAAAACATCATCATCATCATCATCATCGTACTCAGTATATCCCACCAATAGCAATGCTATGGTAGGGTCTGAGGAGGGTAAGATGTAGACAGCCTTACCTCTATCCCATAGGAATAGAGAAGCTGCTTCCGGTGAGAACCCCGGCTCGATAGTAGTTTTGCATCAAGCCTTGGACATAAGGCACATAGCACTCAATCATCGGGACACCGGCTGATCGGTGCATGTGCCCTTGTCTTTCGGCTATCAACGCCACCACATGATGCCTGATTAACCTTCCGCCACTTTTAACGTTATTTTCACGAGATTAGTAAAATAACGTCAAAATTAGTGCAATTTTACTTTTGCCCACCCGAGGGTTCACACATATATACATTATATGCGCGCACCGCAAGCATCTGATCATTAAAATTTCGACCGAACTGCTTATTAGAAAATTATTTTCAAAATGAACATCCAAACACTCCTAAACAGAGATAAGATATGCTAGTGATTACCAGTAGTTCTTTTGTTAGGGTTGGCACAACTTTCTTTAAGATCTGAGGAGCAAATTCATATATATCATAGATAACTTCATGGTAGTCAATATCATGATTTGAAGCTCCCGACATTGATGATAAAATAAACTGCTTTATCCCAGGTTCAAGTTTTCCAGCACATTTCCTTATAACACTCATACCGAGCTTCCTTGCTGTTGCACTTATATCCTAAGAAATTAAGTTGACAACTTTCTAATCAGCACAATTGATGGTAAATCGGTAATAATATAAACAGTGAATATTATAATAACTTACTTTCTTATCACGGCCTAAAACAGATAACACAATGAGTAAAAGGTCCTCCCCGATATCCTCACTTTCTTCCAAAAGAACCGCCATTATTGTCTCCATAGACGCAGTAACAATATTAGTATGCTCGTCACTAAAGAAAACAAACCAAATCAGTCAATTATCACACTTATCATTCAAGTTTCAACATTTTAAAACTAAAGTTAAAAAACTGAACCTGGCAACACTGAAAAATGTTTTAAACATTTCATTCACTAAATCATCACACTCGAGATCCAGCATCACAACAAACGATCTGTACTTTGCTACAGTGTCCAGTATATTCACTATCCTCCCAAAAGACGGATCTTTAGTATCTTTCAACCCTTTAAAAGTGCTTACAAACAAATGAAAGATGTCCTGAAGCAAGCGAAAGGAACAGTGAGTACCCTATATATAAAAACACCATAACCCAGTAAAGAAAATACCTTCAAAACATCATCATCATATGGTGCGTCAGGGGCGGTAATTCTGGTTATCTCACAAGTGCATACCGCTTAACTTGTTCATCTTCATGCTTTAGGTATTCTGGCTTGACAATAGCATTCATAAGAGTCTGCATAGAGTCCAACAACGCCTTTGTTGGCGATTGGTCCATTCCAGAGAGATACCCGGCAGCTTCCTGCAATTACACCACAAGAATTTACTTATAAAAACAGGACTAGTTTATACGAACAAAAAAGTCGTACAACTAATCGTACCCATAAAGCATTAAACTTTATTATACCTTAGCTTCACAAAACTCATAGTTTCAAACTGAGCCCTAATTTTAACCTAATTATGTCGGTCAAACCCGTACTTTCCGTCAAAAGACAGTTTTTTTTGTCAATTAAGAGAAAAAACGTTTTGCCACAATAATAAACCCTAAAACCTCCGAACCCACAAAAACATTCATCTCAGCACCAAAATCTAAAAACTTGAACATTGAATTACAATTCAAACCCTAAACCTAACAAACCCAACAAAAACCCTAACTTTAAGCTAAATTCCCACCCAATTCCATCTAAACCCATGAATTATTACTAAAACTGCATTACCCAACACTCAATTAGCAACCAATTAAGCAACTTTAACACAAAGACAACATTACACAACGAATTGGTGACGAAATTGTTTAAAAAAATGGAATTTGGGAGTTACCGTTAGGAGGGTAATAAGAACATCTTTAGTTGAAGGTGGGTTTAGAAGTTTGGATCCAACTTCTTTGAGTTGGGTTTGCAGCTGCTTTGCAGCCATGGATTATTATTATTATTGTGAATTTTGAATTTGGTGGGTTCAAATCGCCATCTGAAACTGGAGGTGGAAGAAAAGGCGAAAATATAGAGTCTGTGTGTGTGTTTTTTCAGGAGTTTATTCAGGGGTGTGTGTGACTTCGGACAGATCTTGAAATCAGTTTCCAATTTGGGATTTTGATTTTATTACCTCATCTCATCTCATGCAAGTCTCCTTCAGACTATGTGTGCCCAGTCGGCATGAAGTGGAAATTTGTTTTTTGGGTGTAATAGTGCAGGGGCTACAATTTGGGCCTACGGTGTCTTTTTTTTATTATTTTCTTTTTATAGTTAAACTAATTAAATAAAAACCAATTTGTTTAAATAATTAAATAAAAATGCATTAAAATTAAAAAGAAATACAAAAAAAAACATAACTAAATAAATACATAACTAAAAATATTAAAAAACATAACTAAAGAAAAAAATAAAAAAAAAACATAACTAAAAAAGAAACTAATATCCGTAATATTCGCGCATTTTTTCACGTCGGCGTTGCTTCAATAATTGTAACGATTCTGGCAAATTCAGGTATACCCTAACGGTATATACTATTTACGTGTTATTTAATACCGAATATACGAATTATAATGTGTTTATACGAGTATATAAGATTCACAGTACGAATTATACTCGAATGTACAGCTAGTCGTATTGGAATTTCGATTAACCGATGAACGGTTATTGAAACCCGAACGAATCGGGGATTACATTATAGACGAAATATATGATGTTTAGTAAAGTTTACGAAGTATTAAAGCTTCGGGATAAGTGAATTATAGCACAGAAAAAGGATTTCGATTTAATGGTACGTCGGTACGTTAAACGAAACCTTTGATATCGAACCAAGCAAGAGACGATCGATCAAGCCGAAAAAAAAGATGCACAATAACCGACAATATGATGTGTTAAGTCCATAAATGTCATGGTTTAAGTTTTTAAAGTTTTTAAATCGGTTTTATATAAATTTTATTTTTAAGCCGAAAAACGACCGTTTTGGCCTCGTTTTGAGCGGAATTAAACGTTTAACCGAAAAACGAACTGAACCAGATTATCCACAACATTATCTGGATTACACAATCCGAATGTGTGGCCAAGATTTGAGATGTGGGCCCCACCCCACACCACTACATGGACCGATCGGTCCATATCACACACATACACACTTCATTTTCTTTTTTCTAAAATCCCAACTCGACATTTCTCTCCATCCTTTACACATTCAACCAAAAACCTTTGATTTTTAAGAAGATCCACAAGGTATAAACATGTTATTATGGTTTAATCTTGGTTTTTAATTCCAAAATCTTGAGAAAACGAGGTTTCAAGTGAAAAATGGGTGAAAACCCGAGATGAAACCGATTCTTGCATGATCAAGTGATGTATACAAGTTATACAAGGGATCTTGGTCCAAGAAATGAGTTAAAAGAGTCAAAAATGAATTTTTACGGTTAAAATCTTTGTTTTGATGTCTTAACCGAAACCATGAAAGAAATGTCTTGATTGTGGGTATAACTTGCTTGGTGTGGTGTTATTGTGCTTGTAGGTGTTGTATCTAGTTGCTAGCAAAGGCTAGAAAGCAAGATCGTTGCGATCTAAAGCTAGAAACACAAGGTAGTTCGGTTTTTCGTATGATTTGTATGATTTGGACAGATTGTGGTAGACTTAGAGTTGAGTCATGAAATTTCACAGAGATGATCTACACATGAAAATATGAGATCTGTGAAATTTTGGTAATTTTTGGATAAAGGATGAATATTTGGTGAATTTAATGCTCGGTTTTGGCTAAAAATGGTGAAAAATAGCTAAACATCATGAAAAATTCTGGAAAAATTCAGATAAGCTTTTTATAACATATAAAAGTCACAAACAAAATTTCAGGTCCATTGGAGAAGTCTAAGTAGGCTTTTCGGTAAAACGAGTTCTAGGGTTTTCTAGCTCGGTTTTGGTGAAAATGGCATGAAAAATGAGTTTTTGGTTCTGTAAAAATTACTGGGAACTATGTGGATGGCAGGATTCATCCCAGAAAAATTTGGGATTTTTCTAAGGTCGTTTGGTATTTTCGACATATTTGGTGTTTAAATGACGTTTAAAAATAGATAAATAAATGTTAAATATAAAAATTAATTCTGGAAATATTTTTATAAAATTCCTTACTGTCAAAAACTGATTTGTGCAAAATTTCAAGATCCGAGACTAAACGGATAATTATTTGTGCTAATCAGAACATAAAAACAAACTTTTAAAGCTTAAAACGCGTAAACCGGCAAAGTTCGCCTAAGCGAGCTGACTGGTGTATAAAAACCCTAAAAATGGACTATTTTCATGAAACTAAGTTAATCAAGTAAAAATAAATCATCCGAAAGTAATTCGGATGATTTGGGTAATTTTACCCGAGCAGTTTCCGGTATACTAAAGACGGAAACGGGCCCCGCGGCCAAACAGGGTGTCTAAACCGAGCTCTAATTTCACCACTTTAATTAAAATATCAGTAACAACTATTTTCAGGTCGTATGTGACCAAACTCACTTTTGAAAACATAAAGACGGTTAACCGTGCTAGGCATGCAAAACGAGAAAACAAACTGATGGTAATTTTGACTAAAGAACTCTAAGTGATATCACAATCTAAGTCCTGAGAAGTGTTTCGGGGTTAACATTGTCCCCGGATCGTGTACGGTACTGGGTTAACAGTGTCCCCAGACGTACCGGTTAACACGAATTTAAGTTATATTAATAGAAATTGTGTAGTAACGACTTAGGGATCATATCACAGATCCGGACCGGTAGCTGTGCACAGTATTACATCTTTGCTTACAAAAAGGTGAGTTTCACGAGCCCCTTTTTACTGAACTGATTTAAATATTTTCCCGGGGCGGAAATCATGTTTTTATCAAAGTGTTTAAGTACATGCCGATCGCATGGAAATGAATGTATTTATATAATGTTCATTGTACGGGAATCGTACGGTAATGTATTAAGATGGTAATTGTCTGAGTTGCTAATATTGTAAGGCCCGAAACAGTGTTCTGGGTTAACAGTGTCCCCAGAAGTTATTAAATGTATTTCTGGGTTAACAGTGTCCCCAGAGGTTACTAAATGTGTTTCTGGGTTAACAGTGTCCCCAGAGGTTATTAAATGTGTTTCTGGGTTAACAGTGTCCCCAGAGGTTATTTGAATGTGTTTCTGGGTTAACAGTGTCCCCCAGAGGTTATTAAATGTGTTTCTGGGTTAACAGTGTCCCCAGAGGTTATTGGAAATGTTCTGGGTTAACAGTGTCCCCAGAGGTTATTGGAAATGTTCTGGGTTAACAGTGTCCCCAGTGGCATTTGATGTGTTTCCGGTTAACAGAGGTTTCATTTGTGGGCTCAGCAGAATTACATCGCTAATTTATGATTATTATAATGATTTGGCCTGGTTTACTTAAATTAGTGAAACTCACCAACTATTCGTAGTTGACCCGTTTTCTTTACATGCTTTCTAGGTACACCCAAATTGGAATGAGTGATACGTGCTTGATGATATGTGCTATTTGTGGAAGATTAAGGATCTATATTTTGTACTAAATATGTTAACGTACTATCGGTAAAACTTATGTGATAACGCCTAGACGGTAACGAAACTCGGAACAATGTAATACGTTTAAATTATTGTAGTGGTGTTTTCTTTATAAGCAATGCTGTTGATATCAGATGTGTCTGTTGCATCCCGTTTACGTTTCCGTTGCGGTTACGGGGTGTTACAGAACTTGGTATCAGAGCCATTGGTTATAAAGAATTAGGATGTCTTTAAAAGATACCTAAGATATAACCAGCAGCTCAAGTGTTATAGGATCTGAATATCAACTAATAATTTATTGTGACAAGGTCTGGATGAACTTGGATGGACAAGTGAGTTATTATGGTCCGGAACATAATAACAGACTTGTCCGCACGAGGGAATTCAGGGGAAGTCACGGGGGACTTTAATAGGTAAAATTGGCAACATATGTGCAAATATATGATAATATTGTTATGTGGTCAAGTTGTATAAGTAAGTGCATATTAAGTTGTTTATGATTTACACTATGGAAAGAACTACATGTTTGTTAACTTGTGTGCAGGAAAGAATGTCGAGAACTCCTAGTTTGTCGATGGAGGAGGACCCGGAGGAAGTCAGCTCCGGAACTCTGGGAGCATAAGCGTATCATCCAGCTCTGAGCCTAGCGAGGCTAGTCGTAGAAGCTCTGGCCAGTCCTCCCCAGCCAGGATTGTCAGATCCCCTACCCCCGCCCGCACCACAGGCCATCCCTGTCCCGCCCGGATTCGGACCCCGCCTCACGGCGCGGATCAGTGTCCCACATGTCCCACCTACCTCGCCCCCACCCAGACCTGCTACCCCGCAGGGGCGAGTCCTCCCGCTCCCAGCCTGAGCCTGCGACTCCACCTGTGTGGGGCCTCCCTAGGCAGGAAAGGGATGCGGCGGCATGGCTGCGAGTGCTCACCGAGCAGGTGAATGAGCACTCCGCCGTCTTGACAGTGGGTGTGCAGAGGCGAATGTACTTGGGGGACTGCATACTGGACCACCAGTATGCGATTTCGCAGCTGAAGAGGGAGTGCTCATACTCCCAGTGGATGATCGGCCGGATGGAGACACGGATCCGGGTTATGCTGGCTGTGATGGTGGTGTTGGTGGTTGTTTTGGTGGGGTTGGTATACCACCGTGTTTAGTTGTGTTAGGATGGGAGTAGACAGGAACCGCTTTTTGATACTCTGTGTAAGCAGTTAGTGGTGATGCTAACATAGAGTGAATCTTGGGTGGTTATAATACAACCACTGGCCCTTAGGGGGGTCTCTTTTGGGGTATATCGTTATAGATATTTTTGGGTATCATTCAAGCACTGACCCATTGTAGGTTATGTCGAGATGATGCCGACATAGGCCCTATGTAGGAAAACTTAACTTATGTAATGATGACAGGAAAAGTATGTGAACTGACAGGGATGTAATATGTACTAATGTTTGTTAATGAATGGAATGTTGTTGTGTTTTATGATTGGAACTTGTATTAATTATATGTATTTTCTGATGATGTGTAGAATGGCACCAAAACGATCAGTTCAAATGTCGGAAGTAGATGTGAGCCGTTTGATTGCTCAACAGTTGGAGGCGGCGATACCGGATATAGTATCGCGCATTGCCGCCAGTATTAATAATTCGACCAATCCAACCCCTCCGAGCAATCAAACGACCACCAATAATGACGGGGAACAAAATGTTAATCCTCCACAGAATGATAACACGATTCCGAGTAATGACGCACCGCCTAGAGTGGTCGTTACGGACAGTAATGGCCCTATACCAACTGTAGAGACGAACCGTACTGAACCGATTCCTGCATCCAGGGGATGTTCGATCAAAGACTTTATGTTGTGCAAACCTCTAGAGTTTAGCGGGTCTGAAGGACCAAATGGGTTGGTTAAGTGGATCGAGAAAATAGAATCAGTTGTGAACATCAGCAACTGCCCCGAGGACTGTGTTGTAAAGTACGCCACCTGCACATTCACGGACCATGCCTTGACATGGTGGAACACGATAGTGCAGACCCGGGGTCAGGCGGCAACAAACCGCATGACCTGGACAGAGCTTAAGGCTCTTGTACTGGAACATTTCTGCCCGAAAAACGAATTGCAGAAATTAGAAAATGAATTGTGGAACCTGGAGATGCAGGGGGCAGACCATTTGGGTTATACGAACCGGTTTAATGAGTTGTCGCGATTGGTACCATGGTTGGTCACCCCAGAGTCGAAGAGGGTTGAGCGTTATATTTGGGGGTTAACTCCAGTTGTAAGGAGTATAGTCAATTCTGGGGGACACCAGACGTATGAGGGTACGGTGACGCAAAATGGTATCGTTACGTATGATTTCGTAAGGAGCGGGTCACTGAAGGTGGCGGGAGAATCCGCTGGGGGAAAGCGGGGTACACATGACCATAGGATCCAGGAAAAGCAGCAAGGTAAACGTGCTAGGCCCGCTGCCCAGAACTACGCCATGACTAGTTCGGGTGGAAGGCAAGAACCGCAGACAAGGACGTTTCCCAGGTGTGGGAAATGCGGTTACCAACATGGAGGCGAGTGCAGGTTGGTAGTGTGCCATCGGTGTGGCAGGGAAGGGCACTCCGCACCGAGATGTAGGACAAACCTGAACAACCTGAACCGACAACCGCAACCTATCCGTGCGCAGCCATTTAGGACCCAACCAGCCCGACAACAAAACCCCCAAGGAAATCAAGTGATGACCACCAGCCGTGCTTGCTTTGAATGCGGCAGCACAGAGCACTTCAAGAGAAACTGTCCGAAACTGAACCAGGGAGGAAATGGGCGGCAAACCGCGGGTCCGGCATCGTCGTCCAACCCAGCGCGAGGCCGAGCATTTGTGATGGGGGCGAACGAAGCACGCCAGGACCCCAGCGTAGTGACAGGTACATTCCTCGTCTCTGATCATTACGATTCTGTATTATTTGATACAGGCGCCGATAGAAGTTTTGTTTCTGTTAAATTCCTACCGATTGCAAACCTTCCAATTAGTGAAACCATAGAACCTTACACCGTAGAAGTCGCTAACGGTAAAACCATGATAGTTAATCAGATAATTCGGAATTGCCCTTTTATTCTGAACGAACAATCCTTTCTGATTGACTTGTTACCGGTAGAATTGGGTAGCTTCGACGTGATAGTGGGAATGGATTGATTAGCACGTAACAAGGTAGAAATAAACTGTGAAAAGAAAATCGTCAAGATCCGGGTGAGAAGTCGGGCAATATGATACCGTTTATATCCCACCTCAAGGTGTTAAAATATATATGCCAGGGATGCGTGGCATACCTAGCGAGCCTGACGGCCACGGATCCTGAGGAAAAACGGGTGGACGATATCCCGGTGGTACGCGAATTTCCACAAGTTTTCCCAGAGGAACTTCCTGGATTACCGCCAACCCGACAGGTCGAATTCAGAATCGATCTATTACCTCAAGCTGGCCCTGTTGCTAAGGCACCCTACCGACTTGCACCATCAGAGATGCAAGAATTATCCAACCAATTGCAAGAATTGTTGGATAAAGGATTTATACGTCCTAGTTATTCCCCGTGGGGTGCACCGGTACTATTCGTGAAAAAGAAGGACGGAAGCCTTAGAATGTGCATTGATTACAGGGAGCTGAACAAGTTGACAATCAAAAATAGGTATCCTCTCCCCCGAATTGATGACCTGTTCGACCAACTGCAAGGTGCGAGCTATTTCTCAAAAATTGATCTTAGATCGGGATACCATCAGGTTAGAATTCAGGAGGAGGATATCCCAAAAACCGCATTCCGGACTCGCTACGGCCATTACGAGTTCTTAGTTATGCCTTTCGGGCTAACAAATGCGCCAGCAGTGTTCATGGATCTCATGAATCGAGTCTGTAAACCCTACCTCGATAAATTCGTCATCGTGTTTATTGACGATATTTTGATATACTCGAAGAGTAAAGAAGAGCACGAGCAACACTCAAGATTAATTTTAGAGCTTCTAAATCAGGAGAAGTTGTATGCAAAATTCTCCAAGTGTAACTTCTGGTTACAAGAAGTGCAATTCCTTGGTCACGTTATAAACCATCAAGGAATACACGTTGATCCAAGTAAGGTTGAAGCAGTTAAGAATTGGCAAGCGCCTAAATCGCCAAAGGAAATCCGCCAATTCTTAGGCTTAGCTGGATATTATCGTCGATTTATAGAGAACTTTTCCAGCATCGCCCAACCTTTAACCCTTCTGACCCAAAAAGATCGAAAGTATGAATGGGGTGAAGAGCAGGAAACGGCGTTTCAAACGCTAAAACAAAGATTGTGCCAAGCGCTGATCTTAAGTCTCCCCGACGGAGACGATGGTTTTGTCGTGTATTGTGACGCATCCCGGAGAGGGTTAGGATGCGTGTTGATGCAAAATAATAAGGTTATAGCCTATGCTTCTCGACAGTTAAAAATACACGAGAAAAATTACACTACTCATGACTTAGAACTGGGAGCAGTTATCTTCGCACTTAAAATCTGGAGACATTATCTCTACGGTACAAAGTGCACCATCTTCACCGATCATAAAAGTTTACAACACATATTCGATCAGAAAGAACTGAATATGAGGCAACGAAGATGGGTCGAGGTGTTAAGCGACTATGACTGTGACATCCGTTATCACCCCGGCAAGGCTAACGTCGTAGCCGATGCCTTGAGTAGGAAGGATCGGGTTAAGCCATTGCGAGTGCGAGCACTGGAAATGACAGTCCAGTCGAACCTTTCGGACCTGGTTCGAATCGCTCAACGCGAGGCGTTGAAAGAGGAACAATTGGTAAAAGAGGGACTTTATGGTAACGAGAAGGATTTCGAACAGCGCGTGGACGAAATTCTCTATTTCAAAAATCGGATTTGGATCCCGACCCTCCATGACCTCCGATAATTAATCATGGACGAAGCGCATAAATCGAAATATTCCATACATCCGGGATCGGATAAGATGTACAAGGATGTGAAGGAGTTCTACTGGTGGCCGGTATGAAAAAGGATATAGCCACATACGTCGGCAAGTGTACGACGTGTGCGAGGGTTAAGGCGGAGCACCAGAAACCCTCGGGGATGTTACAACAACCGGAAATTCCCGAATGGAAATGGGAGCAAATCACGATGGATTTTGTGTCACATCTCCCTAAGACGTCCCGTGGACACGATGCAATTTGGGTAATCGTGGATCGACTAACCAAGTCGGCACATTTTATTCCGATTAGAAATAATTATAACACCGAAAGACTTGCGCAGATTTATATAAATGAAATTGTGTCTCGTCATGGGATACCCATCTCAATCATCTCCGATCGAGATAGCCATTTCACCTCCAATCTTTGGCAAGCTGTACAAGAAGCGCTGGGAACGCGTATTGATCTAAGCACAGCTTACCACCCTCAGACCGACGGTCAGTCTGAGAGGACCATCCAAACACTGGAGGATTTGCTTCGTGCATGCGTACTGGATTTTAAGGGAAATTGGGATCAACATCTCCCACTCGTTGAATTTTCCTATAATAACAGTTACCATAGCAGTATAAAGGCAGCACCTTACGAAGCATTGTATGGACGGAAGTGCCGATCACCACTCTGCTGGACTGAAGTGGGCGACACACAGGTTATTAGATCAGATCTGGTCCAGGAAACGACCAGCAAAATCCTTGAAATTAAGAACAATCTGAAGGCCGCACGGGATCGGCAGAAGAGTTATGCCGATACCCGTAGAAAACCGTTATCATTTGAGAAAGGTGATAAAGTGTATTTGAAAGTATCACCTTGGAAAGGAGTAGTCAGATTTGGAAAGACGGGGAAGTTAGCCCCTAGATACATTGGACCATTCGACATTACTGCAAAAATCGGTCCTGTAGCATACCGATTAGAACTGCCTGATGAATTAAGTGCAGTTCACAACGTGTTTCACGTGTCGAACTTGAAAAGGTGTCTGTCGGATGAGACATCGGTGTTGCCTTTAGAGGGTGTCCAAATAAATGATAAGCTCAACATTGTAGAGGAGCCCATAGAAATAGTAGACGGGAAAATCAAGTAACTTAGACACAATAAGATCTCGTTGGTCAAAGTTAGATGGAACTCGCAACGAGGCCCAGAATATACATGGGAACGAAAGGACGAATTTCAGAAGAAATACCCCCACCTATTTCCGCAAAATGAAGTAGTTGATGCATAAAATTTCGAGGACGAAATTTTTGTAACGGGGGAGAATGTAACGATTCTGGCAAATTCAGGTATACTCTAGACGGTATATACTATTTACGTGTTATTTAATACCGAATATACGAATTATAATGTGTTTATACGAGTATATAAGATTCACAGTACGAATTATACTCGAATGTACAGCTAGTCGTATTGGAATTTCGATTAACCGATGAACGGTTATTGAAACCCGAACGAATCGGGGATTACATTATAGACGAAATATATGATGTTTAGTAAAGTTTACGAAGTATTAAAGCTTCGGGATAAGTGAATTATAGCACAGAAAAAGGATTTCGATTTAATGGTACGTCGGTACGTTAAACGAAACCTTTGATATCGAACCAAGCAAGAGACGATCGATCAAGCCGAAAAAAAGATGCACAATAACCGACAATATGATGTGTTAAGTCCATAAATGTCATGGTTTAAGTTTTTAAAGTTTTTAAATCGGTTTTATATAAATTTTATTTTTAAGCCGAAAAACGACCGTTTTGGCCTCGTTTTGAGCGGAATTAAACGTTTAACCGAAAAACGAACTGAACCAGATTATCCACAACATTATCTGGATTACACAATCCGAATGTGTGGCCAAGATTTGAGATGTGGGCCCCACCCCACACCACTACATGGACCGATCGGTCCATATCACACACATACACACTTCATTTTCTTTTTTCTAAAATCCCAACTCGACATTTCTCTCCATCCTTTACACATTCAACCAAAAACCTTTGATTTTTAAGAAGATCCACAAGGTATAAACATGTTATTATGGTTTAATCTTGGTTTTTAATTCCAAAATCTTGAGAAAACGAGGTTTCAAGTGAAAAATGGGTGAAAACCCGAGATGAAACCGATTCTTGCATGATCAAGTGATGTATACAAGTTATACAAGGGATCTTGGTCCAAGAAATGAGTTAAAAGAGTCAAAAATGAATTTTTACGGTTAAAATCTTTGTTTTGATGTCTTAACCGAAACCATGAAAGAAATGTCTTGATTGTGGGTATAACTTGCTTGGTGTGGTGTTATTGTGCTTGTAGGTGTTGTATCTAGTTGCTAGCAAAGGCTAGAAAGCAAGATCGTTGCGATCTAAAGCTAGAAACACAAGGTAGTTCGGTTTTTCGTATGATTTGTATGATTTGGACAGATTGTGGTAGACTTAGAGTTGAGTCATGAAATTTCACAGAGATGATCTACACATGAAAATATGAGATCTGTGAAATTTTGGTAATTTTTGGATAAAGGATGAATATTTGGTGAATTTAATGCTCGGTTTTGGCTAAAAATGGTGAAAAATAGCTAAACATCATGAAAAATTCTGGAAAAATTCAGATAAGCTTTTTATAACATATAAAAGTCACAAACAAAATTTCAGGTCCATTGGAGAAGTCTAAGTAGGCTTTTCGGTAAAACGAGTTCTAGGGTTTTCTAGCTCGGTTTTGGTGAAAATGGCATGAAAAATGAGTTTTTGGTTCTGTAAAAATTACTGGGAACTATGTGGATGGCAGGATTCATCCCAGAAAAATTTGGGATTTTTCTAAGGTCGTTTGGTATTTTCGACATATTTGGTGTTTAAATGACGTTTAAAAATAGATAAATAAATGTTAAATATAAAAATTAATTCTGGAAATATTTTTATAAAATTCCTTACTGTCAAAAACTGATTTGTGCAAAATTTCAAGATCCGAGACTAAACGGATAATTATTTGTGCTAATCAGAACATAAAAACAAACTTTTAAAGCTTAAAACGCGTAAACCGGCAAAGTTCGCCTAAGCGAGCTGACTGGTGTATAAAAACCCTAAAAATGGACTATTTTCATGAAACTAAGTTAATCAAGTAAAAATAAATCATCCGAAAGTAATTCGGATGATTTGGGTAATTTTACCCGAGCAGTTTCCGGTATACTAAAGACGGAAACGGGCCCCGCGGCCAAACGGGGTGTCTAAACCGAGCTCTAATTTCACCACTTTAATTAAAATATCAGTAACAACTATTTTCGGGTCGTATGTGACCAAACTCACTTTTGAAAACATAAAGACGGTTAACCGTGCTAGGCATGCAAAACGAGAAAACAAACTTATGGTAATTTTGACTAAAGAACTCTAAGTGATATCACAATCTAAGTCCTGAGAAGTGTTTCGGGGTTAACATTGTCCCCGGATCGTGTACGGTACTGGGTTAACAGTGTCCCCAGACGTACCGGTTAACACGAATTTAAGTTATATTAATAGAAATTGTGTAGTAACGACTTAGGGATCATATCACAGATCCGGACCGGTAGCTGTGCACAGTATTACATCTTTGCTTACAAAAAGGTGAGTTTCACGAGCCCCTTTTTACTGAACTGATTTAAATATTTTCCCGGGGCGGAAATCATGTTTTTATCAAAGTGTTTAAGTACATGCCTATCGCATGGAAATGAATGTATTTATATAATGTTCATTGTACGGGAATCGTACGGTAATGTATTAAGATGGTAATTGTCTGAGTTGCTAATATTGTAAGGCCCGAAACAGTGTTCTGGGTTAACAGTGTCCCCAAAAGTTATTAAACGTATTTCTGGGTTAACAGTGTCCCCAGAGGTTACTAAATGTGTTTCTGGGTTAACAGTGTCCCCAGAGGTTATTAAATGTGTTTCTGGGTTAACAGTGTCCCCAGAGGTTATTTGAATGTGTTTCTGGGTTAACAGTGTCCCCAGAGGTTATTAAATGTGTTTCTGGGTTAACAGTGTCCCCAGAGGTTATTGGAAATGTTCTGGGTTAACAGTGTCCCCAGTGGCATTTGATGTGTTTCCGGGTTAACAGAGGTTTCATTTGTGGGCTCAGCAGAATTACATCGCTAATTTATGATTATTATAATGATTTGGCCTGGTTTACTTAAATTAGTGAAACTCACCAACTATTCGTAGTTGACCCGTTTTCTTTACATGCTTTCTAGGTACACCCAAATTGGAATGAGTGATACGTGCTTGATGATATGTGCTATTTGTGGAAGATTAAGGATCTATATTTTGTACTAATATGTTAACGTACTATCGGTAAAACTTATGTGATAACGCCTAGACGGTAACGAAACTCGGAACAATGTAATACGTTTAAATTATTGTAGTGGTGTTTTCTTTATAAGCAATGCTGTTGATATCAGATGTGTCTGTTGCATCCCGTTTACGTTTCCGCTGCGGTTACGGGGTGTTACAATAATGCGGCATCCTCGTGAAACCCCTCCGCTTTGAGGGATTCGTGGTCTTCTTTCATTTGTTTTAATTCGAACGTCTGGTTCAGCTTTTCTTGTTGTTTGTTGGATGCTCGAATGTCGGCTCCAATTACGGTGGCATTTGTTTCCAAACGATCCGACCAACTCGTTTATTTCAACGGGCTCCGTATTGAATCGTGTTGACGACGAACCTTCCCCCTTATTTTTCCTCGATCTCCCGCGTGGTCAAGGCAACTCCTCTACCTCTTCGTCGTCGGAGATATCAACATCGTCGGCTAAATTGACCGTGTCGTCGAGGAAGAAGCTACGAGCATCGGAGAGTGTGTTTGGTGTGCTCGGATTTGTCGACGACGATGTCTTCGACCTTTTTGAACGCCGGGATGAGCCGGCTCGTCGGGCAGCCGGAACGGTTGGTACCACATTCCATTTCGAGCAACGACGTAGCTTTTCCCAAGAACTCAAATACTTGAACGTTTTCCCGGGCCGCTCAACAGTGACTAACCTTGATGTTTCGCAGGATTTCGTTATTAGTCCAATAGTGCAAAAGGATTGCAAAGGCTCAATGAGTTTATATCTAGCGTTCCTGGGATAATTCAACCGATACCAGAAGTAGCTCCAAGCAGTCACAAGATCTTGAGATCTGCACCCCCATACGTGATGTCGAGATCCCAAAACGATTCCAAACTCCCAGTGTGAAGTTGTATGATGGAACTATGGATCCGAAGAACATGTCTCCCAATATCGTGAGAGGATGGAGATCAATCGTGTACCTTAGAATCTCCAGAAAGCATGTCTCTGCAAAGGATTTCGGTTCAACCCTAACGGGAGTTGCTCTAAAATGGCTCTTAAGTGTTCCTTTTCTATTAAATCTTTTTCATTTAGTTAATTTGTTCAATAACCAATTTTCTTGCATCAGAAGTTTTAAAAGACACACAGTGATTTGTACATAATAACTCAAAATCCCGATGAGCCTCTCAGGGATTTCGTGAGCAAGCTCAGTAGGGAATCTCTAGAAATCCCTAACCTTAGCATGGCCACAACGGTTCAGGCCTTCAAGATGGGATTGAAGAAAGATTGTCCATTTTTATGAAGATCTTGTTATGAATCCCTGTAGGAATCTTGACGAAGTTAGGAAACGAGCATTGAGATTCATAAGACTCTAGGAAGATAAGAAGATCCCACAAAGGCTTCATGCACCCGACAACTATGATCATTCCAACCGTAAATCAGAATCATCATCCTATAGATGCCGCAAGTCGAAGCCATACTAAAAATCTAGCGATTATAGGGTTAATGTTGTGGAAGATGAGGATAATGGGATGGATATGCTAAAATAACCGATTATTTTTTATTGATATTTCTGGTCTTATGTATGCCATGCAGGATCTTAGGAATAAAGTGAGGTGGCCTAAGAATATCAGCAAGAGATCTGTATAGAAGGATAGATCCAAATGGTGTGTATATCACGAGGACTTTGGGCATGTGATAGTGGACTGTATAGCACTCTGAAAGGAGACAAGTTATCTATGAACAAGGGCCATTTGAAGGAACTCTTACGAAGAAAGAAAGACACAGGTCAGGAACCTGATAGAGTAGCGACGAAGGTTTCATCCCCATCTCTAGACACTAGAGTAGTGAATCTCATATATATGGAACCTCCTACTCAGCAGCGAATGAGCATGTAAAAGTAGCCAAGACTGAGAGACCATAAGTACCAACAAGAGCCATGACAATAATAGTTAAAAGAGAAGTCTCGTTCAGCGAAGAGGACCAGGATAATGTTCAAGATCCTCATCATGACGGTTTGTTTATTACTTTATATTGCTAATAGTTTTGTACGCAGGATTCTGGTGGATAATGAAAGCTTAGTATAAATCATCCAGTTGGAGACGTTGAAGCAGATGAATATCATAGAATCTGAAGTTGTAACGAAGTCCTTAGTCCTAGTGAGTTTCAGTGGTGAAGCGAACATGAAGAAAAAGAAATACAATTAAACGAGCAAGATGCTGACCGGGATTCCCAAAGATATTGAAGAGTAGTTTATCAAGTTCCTTAAAAGCAAATCTCTACTTTCGCATGGAAGCATGAGGGCATGACAGGTATTTCTAAAAATGTTATGTACTATGCCAAACTAAACCACATGTTTCATGTAATCATCAAGTAAAACAAAGCTTCTCCATAGATTATAGATGGTAAATGGAGTTTAGCTCATAATGAGCATTGTTATGAATATAAAAAGAGATTATGATAACAAACACATGATTAAACTAGAACAATCTAACCAAATGTGGATGAACATCCCTTCTTAATGATGGATTATGATGGTGTTGATGGATGATGATGGATGGTAACCTCCAAGCCTTCGAACTCTTCACTAGATCTTCAATATAAGTGTAATGTGGGTGTTTTTTATAAGTGAAAACCATATAGAACTCTACTTCAAGCACACTCCTCAAATGACATAAGAGCCTCTATTTATAGGTTGTCTGGAGATAGAAGCACTGCCCCATGCTTTATTAAGCACGACCCCGTGTCCATGTGTTCCAGTTGCATGTTGTCAGATCGTACATGATGACTCACCATGGGGGTGTGCTTTCAGAGGCACGCCCTCGTTCTTTTATTGACATGTGCTTCAATTCTTTTTTGTCTTTATCTGGAGGTGACCACGGCCCCGTGTCCAAAGAGGCACATCCCCGTGCTTTCATCAACATGTGCTTAAATTCTTGTAAAATTTTGTCTTTTATTATTTCCAGAAGCATGGGGGCGTGTTTCTTGAGGCATGGGGGCGTATTTCTTGTTTTTATTGTGTTTTCTTTCATTTTTCTTCGTCTTTTCGCTTGTTTCTACGTTTGAGGCTTGGGTTTACCTTAAATTACATTTTATTAAGACAAGTAGCCTTCTGTGCTATGTTATTTGATAGAAGTTGTAGT
>NW_027500122.1:0-64706 GCF_021521415.1 Bidens hawaiensis
TTAACCAAATGCTTCATCCGCTAGAGAAATGCAATTTGTTTTTCAACCATAAAAAAGTTGAAACTTACTGTATGCCACTGCAAGTTGTGCAAACAAATGTCCAGAAGCTGGTGCACACATACTGAGGTCCCTGTTGAGGAAATAAGCATACTAAAAGTATCAAAGATCAAGATTTCTGGTTATATTTTAGTTAACTAACTTTAATGACAACACTAATAAAAGAAACTAATAGTCAGTTTAAACGCAAGTTGTACTATGATCAGTGTCAGTATTTTAATTATTCTATAGTTATTTTTAATTAAGTTAATGCCAAAACCAAAAATAATAAATCACCAAACAGCCAGATTTTAAATGTTTGCTTTAGTAAAAATAAGAGTAAATACTATAACATTACTCCAGCCTATCAACCACATTATTTATTGTATAAAAAAGCTAAAAAGTAGCATGTGGTCAAAAGTAATATGTACTCAGCTTTAAGAAGCATGCCATCACCAAAAGATCAAATAATCATTAATCAAAACACTTTTACTTAATTAATTATGCCTAAATTTTAATATTGTGAAAACCTGCAAAAAGGTTCAGCATTATCTTACTCATTTTAATAACCATAACCGGCACTAAGTACAGAACCAACCAACTGATAGCATATATAGAATATGGCTACCTAGAATTCAGAAGATGGTTCAGTTATTTACAGTAACTCACAAATAGCAAAATACCATAAGTATGATGATATTATTATTACGATTCACTTAAATCCCACAATTAAGATCAATTTGCAACATAAACTTCAACTACATATCACTCACTAGTAACTACACACTGTCCATAATTTTATTTCCATGACCATGACAACATAAACTCTTAATCTTTTCTAAATTTGAAATTTAAAAGTAGATAATTAATTGTAGTGTAACATAACCTATTATAGAAACTGCAGACTTCAACAATAAAAAACCGCCAGTAAATTAACATAAAAAGTAGATGACTGATGCATCACAGAAGTACAAAATCTGACAAAAAAGCAGAAACAGTAAGACACAGTACCAAACTATTGCAGTTAATGCATCTCCGATTCTCAGGAAGTTTCAGCAGATTCCGTATAGCTCTTTCATTCCTCTCATCCTCCTTCAACCTACTCCCCATTTGTGTCCAATCCAAAAGCCTAACCGCATCGAAATACACACACGTCAGTCAACATTAACACAACCTTAAGAAAAATCGGTACAGATTCATCACTCGCGAGCACAGCAATTAAATTCAGCAAACACAGAACACAACATCAATCCAAAACCCTAACCGCATCAAATCACACACGTTAACGGTCAATCAACAATAACACAATTCTTAACAAATTCATCAATCGCGAATGCAGCAATCAAATTCAGCAAACACAGAACACAAAGTTTGAATTAAAACATCAATTAACAGCAATCCAAAACCCTAACCGCAAACACAAAAATCAAATTCAACAAGCACAGCGCACAATTTTTGAACTAAAACATCAGTTAGCATCCTAATTACTATCCAAAACCCTAACCGCATCAAAACACACACATGTCAATCAACATCAACACATTCATTACAATATCCACCACAAATTCATCAACCGCATACACATCAATCAAATTCAACAATCACACAGCACAAATTTCGAACTAAAACATCAATCAACATTAGCACAAAAATCATATCCAGCAATCACGAACACAAAAATCAAATTCAGCAATCGCATAACACAAATTTCGAACTAAAACATCAATTAACATCCTAATTATTATCAAAAAGCCTAACTGCATCAAACAAATACACATCAGTCAACATTAACACGATCCTTAACAAATTCATCAACAGCAAACACATCATTCAAATTCAACAATCACATAACACAAATTTCGAACTAAACATCAATTAACATCCTAACTATTATCAAAAACCCTAACCGCATCAAAACAAATACACCTCAATCAACATTAGCACGATCCACAACAAATTCAACAAAACTTCGAATCATCAAAACATCAATTAACATTTAATCAAAACGTAAACTGTTAAACTACAACAGATCTAAACACGGTAGATGCGATTACAGTAAGTAAACGAGCAATTGACTTATTAACACAACACGTAACGGGATAACTGAATCGGATTAGGTATAACTGACTGACCTTAACGAGAGAGAGAGAGATTATGCAGATCTTTGAGTTGAATCAACAGCAGCTAGAGAGAGAGAAAGAGAGAATTTAGTGTCGACCGATAAAAGCTGGATTATTATTATTATTATTAGAGTTAAATGCGGTTTTCTTCTGTGTTAACTCTCCGAGTTTTGTTCATGTGTTTTTATTTAATTTGTAATTAACTCTGATATTACTAGCTCTGTTAAGTCTGAACGATAAACCGATCAACGTGCCTCTCACGTGAGAGACAATTAAACTTATCAACGTGTCTCTCACATGAGAGACAATTTTGTCCTTTTTTGTTCTAAAACACACCTCAGCCCCTCACGTGAGGAGGCTTATTTGGAGAGAAAAATGACAAAATTGTCCCTCGCGTGAGGGATGCGCTGATGGGTTTAACGATAAGACTTAACGGTGTTAATAAGGTCGGGTTTAATTGCAGGTGAAATGAAACCAAAATGATGAAAACTGTATATTTGAAACTATTTGACTAAATACGAAGATTTGGACAAACCACGTATAAACGTATACGACAACGCAATTTACACTTATTAATTATTATTATTGTTATTATTATTATTATTAGCGGTGGTAATAGTAAAAGACTAAAAAGGGGAGGAAAGATAGAGTGTGGGCGGGTACAGGGGATTGAAATGAAATGGTGAGGTGGAAGTTTTGACGGTCGTAGTTGGGTACGGAGCGGCTGAGCTGGACATGTGGGAAGAAGCGGTGGTGGTAGGCTGGTACCTCAATATGGAATTATGAACTCCTTATTTGATTTCAATTTTATATTCATTATGGATTTTTACTTTTTTTTATACGGTTTCTGTAAGACTATATGGTCTGTATAAGCTGAAAGACTGTTTTTTTATCTCCTCTATACACTTATATCAGTCATGTGTGGTCTATACGAGTTGTATGGTCCTTTACAATCACCATGGGGTGGTATAGAGGTGCACGAACCGGTTTGGGTTGAAACAGGGTCGGTTTGGTCAACAAAAGTCAAAACCGGCTTATGATCGGTTTTTTAGTTCGGGTTGAAACCAGTTTCCTGATCAGGTTACGATAGGTTTCGGTTCGAGTTTTGACCATTTTTTTCCCGGTTTTTGTGGAGAAAATTACAAACCGATTTCTACATAATCAGTTTCAAACCGTTTCAGTTTTTGGTTCGGTTCGGTTGACTGGTTTATTTGTCCCTCTCTAGGGTAGTATATGAAGATCACATCCCTAAAAGAAAATTAATATGAAGCCCCACGTTGTAAGTTGTAACGGAGGCGTAAACCGTGTCAAGTAGAAGCAATGCAACAACCACCAACATCGAAAAGGCTAACATAAAAAAATAATAAGCGAAAAAAGTAATGTAAAAACGTTGAACCACGTACGTGAAATGTAAAAACATGAAAAATAATAACTAAGTTGATCTAGGACGACGGAGCCAACAAACGAAAAAAAAACGTGTGTAAAAATGTTGAATCATACAGGCACACCCACAAAGTTGAAAGTAAAAAAATGATAAAGGTTTAATTGTAAAACATGTAAAACGAATAAGGGTTAAAAGTAAAATTTAAATTATAAAAAAATAACACAAACACAAAATAAGTACATTAAAGATGGTACCAAAAGGTTTTAGTTGCGTGGCAACCCCACAACTAGAAGTAATAGGATTCATTCTCATTCTCATTCTCATTCTCATAATATAATATAATAAAGTAAAAGGATCTAGTTTTTTTGCAAAAATTAATTATCGCATTCAAAATAAATGTCCGATGAGAAATTAATTGGAAAAAGGCTTTTCTTTATGTGTAAAAATATTTTCTTCAAACAATTCTTAAAAGTCAATTTAAGAATATCATTTGATCCGGTTTTACCTACAATAACATTTAAGAATCGTAAAATAAATAATCTTGTTTTACCTACGATAAATTTTAAGAATCCGGTTTTACTCAAAATCAATTTAAAATCTGCAGTTCTTAAACAACAATATATATGTTGATCCGGTTTTATACCTACAATAAAATTTAAGAATCGTAAAATAAAGAGCTATCTAAAATAAATATTAAGACTTATAAACTTAAAATAAATTGCTAAATTAAGTATATTAGCACTATTGGGCCATGGGCCTCGGCCTTACAGATTGGATTATAATTGGGCCTGTAATTCTTTAAATGCATGCTGCATGCAAGTTATCTGAAAGCCAATCTTCATATTTATTTTAAATTAAATATTTAATTATTTTATATATACATGTATATACATAATTATAAATTTATCTATATGATAAAATATACTATTTTTAGTAATTTTCATTGTAACTTATTACATAATAGATTTATTAGTTGTTTTTTATAAAACACAAAAGTGATTATATTATATAAATTATAAGTTCATATAGATTCATCAGGCTACTCGATTTGAGATTTGAAGCTCGGGCTTAAATAAGAGTAGATCGAGTGGAGTTTGTTCAAGGTCGGCTCAAGAAGAGATTTTAAGGAATTAATCTCAAATATGCTATAAGCGGCTCGTTTACACCCTTTTTATTTTCAGATGGCAATCATAATTCATTATACAAAGATTTGATTGATTTGGGCAAAACTGAGATGTATATGTGTTCATTTGATCATCTCAAATTAGTCAGCAGATAACTATATACTATAAAATTTGTTAACTTGAAGAAATGTAGAAATCGGTTATTGGGTAAATACCATCCATGACCCTTGTTTGGCTACAGCACATGCTCATTGTTGACGACACAACCACCGTCACTAACGTAGCATTCGCTTTTAGAGACGTTTTCACGTTAAATATATTTATTCTCTTATGTTACATGTTATTCTACCTGTTGATGTTGTATATTAATAAAGGACTAAACTTTAGTTTTTAGAGACAGACTAACTATTGAAAGATAAACTCATCATAAAATTTATTATGTAACGCTTATAGTTATTGTGAAATCATGACAGCCATGACTCGTCCATCAAGAAATAACGTTAGTTAAAGTTCTTATAATCATATGGTGTTATCGAAATACCTGGTACAATTGAGTACTCTTGAACCGTCTTTATTTTGAAACCATTGAAAAGTCTTCATATGGTGTTTAGTATATCTCTAGAATATTTGAAGCGTTTACTATAAACTATTAAACTATTATAAGAGAACCAAAAGCCAATTTGAATTATGTACCGGTCAAATCATGTTCTTTAAAACTTGTCAATTTTAAAAGGACTAGAAAAATATTTTACGAAATCTTAAAAGATAAACCAAATCTTTACTTAAGAGCGTCAGTAACAAGTGATATAAGATAGATCCTTAGAGGGCTCGTTAGATTGGGCTTGTCCGCGGAGACCTTCGAAAATCCCGATGAACACAAAAGTCTCGGCGTCTCGCCTAGTGAGCCTCCTATGCAACAATTATGTATGTATGTATGTGTTAGGATTAATGCACACATGAAAGTGATAAACGAATACGAGTATTTAACGTGGTTCGGTCTAAACTCACCTACGTCCACGAGCTGCAACCAGGGTATTTTATTATTGCTACTGCCTTACTCGTGAGGAATTACAAGTACAAGATTACAATACATAGAGACTAATATAGGCTTCTAGCTTAGGGAACAAGAAAATATAAACGGGTCGTAGTAAAGAGAATAGGGCCGGCCCAAAACCTCCATGTCTTCTATCTTTATAAAACCTATTTAATCCATCTTCAAGTAAACCAGGCCCAAACCGAGCACAAGCCTCCACAAACCCAACAACATGCATGTATGTATGTATGTACAATGCCTTTAAGAGCACCATAGTTTTATTACTCTTGTTGTAGCATAATTACTCTATTTAGAGTAATCATGAAATTGCTATCGCGTCGATTTTTTGTTTTCACTTCGTATCACTTGCACGTTAAAAATTATTTGTATCTGATCCCAGCATATAAAAAATAACATTATGAAATTCTTACATTCCACTATATAATATAAAGTAGTTTTTGAGGAACAAAGCACAAACTTTATGATGTTATTTATCTTAATGCTTCCTCTTTGTTGTTATACGAATAGTGAAACTCAATCACGTGTAATCATGAAGTGTGATTATTTTATAATGGGCATGAAAGATTATGCTACCCACGTTAATTTATAGTGTGAATGAAGATATATCATTATGGGGTTCTTTAAAGAACTAGATTATTCCTCATAACTACATTTCTACATGTGTGGTTTGATTAGGGGTGCAAACGAGACGAGCCGAGTCGAGCTCGAGCTTGATTAGGCTCGAGCTCGACTTGTTTAACTTACACAGAGCTTGAGCTCGAGCTCGGCTCGTAAGTAGATTTCGAACTTAAGCTCGGCTCGTTTACTATTTATCAATTATTTTTTATATAATTATAATTGTTTTTATATATTTTTTCTATTATAATATTTTGTGTATAAAATAATATACATTATTTAGTTATTTTTATTTATTTTTTCATACCGTTATATATATTAATTAATTAATATTAAATATATATTTTAAAAAATTATAAAATTGGCATGCTCGTTTAGCTCACGAGCCGACTTGAGCTCGTTAAGTGAAGCTTGGGCGCGGACTCATTTATTAAACGAGCTTACTTTTAGACTCGAGCTCGGGCTCAGACTTTTATACGTTTCAAAAGCGAAATTCATAGCTTTTATGTGACGCGTGCCATTTTACAAATAAATGCGACTTTCACATAATACCTATATGTTTATTTTTTTATAGAATACGTTTCAATTGCTCACCATAACGCGAAAATGATGTGGGTTAAAGAAAGTTAATATATGAGTAGATATGAATCTTAGTCGGTAAATATATGTTTAGAACCTTCATTAGGAGATTTTATTGACTTGAATTATTTGTCAATGTCAGTTTTTCTGATATAAACAAAAATTAGTATGATCTGACATGTTTTTTCTATGAAAAATGTCACGCTAAATGCCAGCTTCTAAGGGGGTGTTTGGTAGAGAGATTTGAGGGTGGAGAATTAGGTTTCTCTTGTTTGGGAGAATTAGGCGGAGAATTGGGCGGAGAATTGGTTTTCTCTGAGAATTGGGTGTAGGCAAAAAGTAGAGAAATCCAATTCTCTCCATTTGGAAGAGAAATGGAATTCTCTCTGCTTCTAAATCGCGTCTCTGCTCTACTCCGTTCGCGTATGATGATGATGATGCTCCGACCGGCGATGGTGATGATGATGCCGACGTCCGGCACGGCGGCCGACGCCGCAGCCACGTCCGTTCGCGTCTCTGAGCCAAAACGAAACCTTAAATCGCGAGGCGGTGTTGCGAGGCGGAACCCTAAATCGCGGTGTTGATGTTGCGCGGCGATGATGATGACGCTCTACTCCGTTCGCGGTGTTGCGACGCGTCTCTGAGCCACCATTTCTCCACCATGATGATGCCGAGGCGGAACCCTAATCACGTCTCTGCTCCCGTTTCTCCACCCATTTCTCTATTGTACCAAACAAAGGAAATGATTGTCAATTCTCCACCCATTTCTATTTCTCTCCAATTCCATTTCTCTCCCATTTCTATTTCCATTTCTTCCCATTCTTTTTCTCTGTACCAAACACCCCCTAACTGTCGAAGTGAAATGTTTTCCTATTTTTCTACTCTATATTTTGCTGCAAAGTGATCAAAAGATTATGTCAAGCTACAGTTTGATTTGGAATTGGATATATCCGTACTCTCATGGCCCTAGTAGCATAAGAACAATATTAATGTTGATTATTATTATTATTATATTTGGGTAGATATTCATGTAATCTACTTCATTGCTTGAGTTAATCCTTGACTTATTTGATTACTCTCAGTACTAGCTAGTTGTGTCGAAAATTTTTTGGATTTGTGTTAGACTGTCCATTGTGGTCTGCGATGGGAGCCGCGAGAAGGGCAGCTTGAGCCACGTTGTGGCTCGAGGGAGGGGACGCGAGCCCACTTGCGACTGGTAAAGAGAAGTGGGTCTTGTGATTTGTGAAAGAGGTTGGATATTGCCCTTTTGAGTGTTGGTTTGTTTGGAAGAAGGCATATGAATTGATGCAGCGGACAACAATGAAGAAGAAGGCAATATAAGTTGTGATCTAATTTGTTTTAGTGGACTTTATTTTTTATAGATCATTCTCTAGCTCAACTAAATAACATACATGTTATTTTTTATTTCTTATTTCTTATTTATTAAGTTATTTTGTATTACTTTGCCAAATTTTGTATTATATGGTTTAATAACTAAAAAAGTATTTGTATATTATTTACTTTTATTAGAAAATTTATTTTATATTTTATATTGTTATTTCATATTTTAAATAATATTTATATATTATTTTCTTTTATCGGATAATTCGTTGAAGCCACCGTTAATTCGCCTGAACCACAACAGGCTCAGGCGGCTTCATAGATGGCTTCAGCGAATGTCCAGTCAGCACTGCATAACACAATATTATTGGATGAATTCAGAGTTTGGCTTCAACGACAACACATAGCCTTAGGGGATGTTTGGAATTGCTTATTTTAAGCAACTTATGACTATTAACTTTTGGAAAAACTAAAAGGTGTTTGGTATTGTGTGTTATTGTGAGGGGATAAGTTAATAAATTACAAAGTTGTAACTTATTAACCTATGAGAAAAGTTATAAGGAGGTAAAATAAGAAATCCCAAACACACCCTTAATATATTATGTTAACGGTCGTATTCTAGTATGGTGTGGATCACATGTATCGTTGGATAAAAGATAGAGTTATGCTTGTTTAATATGTTTCAGTTATACGCTTCAGTCACCTGATAAACAATGTATAAAAATATTTATATATCAAAATCTTAATGAACTCAAATGTTAATTTTATTCAAATGGGAATTGCAATTTTAGACTATGGGTATGTTTGGTTGGAGGTAATGGAATGAAGGGGAAATGGAATGGGAGAATGAATGGAATGAAATGGATCATTCCATTACTTCGTCTTGTTTGGTTAACCTATGTGAATTAAATGAATTATTACTTAATGTTGTTTGGTATAAAAAAAATTGTATGAATGAAATAGAAATAATAAAAATACTCATATCCAAAAATATTTTTTAGCAAAAAAAATTATAAAATAAAAAATCAATGACGTCTATGGTGGGGTTAGCTCTGGCAACGAAAATGGTGGTGGCAGTGGCGGCGGGGTGGTGGTGATAGCATTGGTAGTGATGGTGGCGACGGTGTTGGTGGTCAGGCAATGAAAGTGGTGGTGGCGGTGATGGTTAGGCGTGGCAGTGAAATTGTTTACGGTGGTTACAGTGACAATGGTGGTGGCGGCGGTGAGGGTGGTTGCACTGGTGGTAGGGTGGTGGTGGCGGAGGTGGTGGTGACGGTGGCGGTTAGGTGTTGGTGGTGACGATGGTAGTGGAGGTTGTTGTTGTTAGGTAGTGGTGATGTTGAGAAAGTAGGGTGCAGAAGGAATGGAATGAAAAAAAAGAAGGGGGTGGGAATGAATGGTTTTGATGGAATGTGATTCCATATGTAATGGATGATTCCATTCCATTGAGCAACCAAACACCACTTTTTTCATTCCCATACAATGAATTATTCCATTCCCCCTATCATTCCTACATACCAAATGCTACCTATATCCGGTGGATACCCAACTCAGCGTTATGAATTTGATATCGATATGAATGGACGAAGTGGAGTTAAGTGGATATGGGCATATGGCATACCCACCAAATTTGTACTTGATCCGTTACCGTATCTAGTAACAAGTCGATGACAAGCTTGGAAACTTGCCAAACCAACGTTTCTAAAATCAAAATCCTCGAAATAAAAGAACGATAAGTTACAAAACTAAAAACACAGTATTGCAGACTCTTGAATAAATTTGTGACATAACGATTTCAGAATAATAAATATAAAAGATGTTAATAACTTACGCATCTTGTAAACAAACATGTAGATCAACATCAATTGATGCTTCTGCATGTGATGAAACGTTAAAGTTGATGTGAAAAGGTGTTAAAGTTGACGTGATTAAAAATACCATAGATCTTCTAAGAATGCACACTAGAAGTTGTAAATAAAACACATAAAAGAGTTTTACACTTTAATGTTCATAATCGTGTGGCGGATTCAATATGGGTTCACCAGGTTCACGAGAACCCACTAATTGTAAAATTTTACGTCAAAATGATATATCAAAAGTTTCAGTGAACCCAAGATCAAATCTTTTTAAGACTGATTTTAAATTTTTTTTTTCTTTTTAGTAAAAAATTATGACGTTATTTGTTGAAGTTTTAAATAGTTACAAAAAAGAACATTTCACGCATCTACAACCTATTGATTGTTTTTTCTTCATTTTTAATTACTTGTAGTGTTATTATGTGTTTTTTAAATTAACGTATTGTTTTATTATGATATCTTATTATATAATATTCTCTGGCCCGACCGGTCCGAAAAATTTTAACGGTTAGTTATGCGAAATTCAAACACCGTAACAAAATAAACCCATTTAAAAAAATCTTGGATTCGTCACTGTTCATATGCCTTCCAATTTTAGCTAGCAAATCCTAACATGGAATCTATGCCCATTGCACAATTTGGCTCTTGTCACACACTTGAACTTATTCCCAATGATGCATAAAACTACCAATAAAAATTGTTATTGAAAAGGC
The DNA here is from genome assembly GCF_021521415.1 of Bidens hawaiensis. Classification (NCBI taxonomy): domain Eukaryota; kingdom Viridiplantae; phylum Streptophyta; class Magnoliopsida; order Asterales; family Asteraceae; genus Bidens; species Bidens hawaiensis. The sequence goes on from NW_027500122.1 coordinate 10,823, forward strand.
ATCAAACTTTTTGAAAAAGCATTACAATGAATATGTTTCGTACCCAATAATAATGATATGAATATTTATAAATAAATAATCGTGAGTTTGGTTTTTTATTAAAAGACGAAGACTCACACATCCAGCATACATGTCTAACCGAAATTTGTTTATAACTGAAACTTGAATTCATATCTTATTTTTAAACTATTTTGATATCGCTAGGTCAAAGGCTAAGTATTTCTTTCTTTGCCTTACAAAAGGTAAATTCTAGAGATATTCTCTTAAGTAATCCATAGAGAGAATCAGGGCTGCCATTTTTATCTGTACATTGAAACCCGACCTGAATCCAACAAACCCAAACCTGATTTGTACTAGTTCGAGTCGAGCTCCGAGTACTTTTTAATGGGTTTTAGGTACACCCGAAAAACCCGCATAACCTGTTTGACCTAGTTGACCGTAACAAATGCTATTATATCGCCCATTCGTGTTCTGCTCCGTTATATATTCTATCACTGATTCCAATATTGGCGGTAACATATTCTACTACGATTCCAAAATTTCAACCCCATCGAATCGATTATCATTCTACTCTACTTTAATTACACCGATTACTCAAAAAATATGACTATTTATTCAATTCAATCGGTCGGATTTTTCATTATTGGGGTATTAAATTTCACTAGTTTAAGGATTGTGTATTTTGAATTATGTGATTCACTGTTTGCTTATGTAAGTTAAAATTTGAAGATGTTTTTTTTTTCTTGACTATATATATATTTTTTAGTTTTCCATGTCAAATACTAGAAACCCGATTAACCCGTACTCATAAAACCCGAACCCGAATAACCCAGACATGAAAAACAGGGTAGTGTATGTGTTGGAATTATGGACCGGTTCGAGTAAGTCAATACGGCCAACCGGATTATGACCTGTGAGAGTTACACCATGAGGTAACGAGCCATTGACCCGCTTAAGTTAGTTAACCGGGTTAAATACTTTAACGAGATGAAATTACATGGAGCGGGCTTTGGAGCAAGAAGTGGACTTGTTGGCCAATTAGGTTTATAACTAACTAAGTTAGTTAAACCTAATTATAGGTTATATAAACACATGATGTTATGGATATAACCTTAACCCTAACCTAATCAACAAGTCCATCTCCTTTCTTCCTCCACCCCATCGTCGACGCTGCCCGACCACCACCGCTCACCGTCGCCGCTCGCCGCCTGTCGCCGCCGCCACTGTCTGCGAGCTGCTGTCCGCACACCACCACCGCTGCCGGGTTGCCGTCGTGCACCGCACCGTTGGTCGTTGGATCTCGTTGTGTCACCTAGCTCGGTTCGTTAGCCTTCGGTGTCTCAACCGGTTAATTATTAACCAAGGTAAACTTAAATATATTGTTAGTTTATATTTAATGTTTTGACTCGTACTCGTATTGTTTGTAACCGGATCCTGTCGGGTTTTGTTTTCGGTGCTGATTAACATATATTTTCGCTGCGTATATTAATTAATGTAATTAATTATTATTTGTCACGTTTATTGAACCGGATTTAATAAACGAAATTTTAACTGATCACCACTGAAACCCAACAGTGGTATCAGAGCCTTGGTTACAACATACGAGTCGAATCCGGTAATTTTCACCAGTTCTACATCATAAATTTCAAGGTAGTTGACGTTTTTGATCTAGATAAAATATTAGGGCAATTTTAGTTTGGTCAAAATTTTATTTATTTTATTTGACCAAAATATTGCTCAACTTATTTTCGTTGAATATGTAAATCTGGCCCAACCTTGTTTGTTTGGTTGAATGATTTTTATTTTGGCCATATGGATGGTTCAAAATTTGTATTTAGTTTTCGGTTTTATTTTATGGTTTTTGGCCACCTTGATGGTTCAAAATTGTAATAGATAGGGTTTAGTTTTTCATTACTTTTATTAGTGTAATTTTGTAATGAAGAAGACCCGAAGGAAACCGAGGACGAAGACGAGCTCATGGAGTTCTTGAAGTCAGTGGGAGTTACCAAAATGAGGGGATGCACCAAAAGTCCATCCTTGTGGTTGTTTTGTATTGTGACTCCTTGACTCGATTGATCTTGCTAATAGGCTTTAGCAAGATCAATCAATATCTTGGCCATTTAAGATTTACATATTCTGTTTGCTATTTTGGTTGCTTGCTTGATTATAATAGGATTATAATACCACCAACCTAATACCAAATATATTAAAAAAATTAACCAATCAAGTTTTGCAAAATTAAACTAAATTTAATTTTTCATAACTAATAACTTAATAGGTAAAACTATTAACTTAAAATTTGTTGGTATTATCGCGACAAACTTAGTTTTAATAGGTTATATAAAACTAAGTGTTCTGAGAGATGAAAGGGTTCATCAAGTTGTCTCGATCAATAAAGTAAAACTGGACTTTTACTCTATTCGGTAATATTTAAAATTAATCCCAATTTAAATCAATAGTCAATGCCATCTTACTATAAGTCACACTTGAGGCATACTACGAAACTTCAAGTGTTTGGAGCTACAGCACCGCACTTGATTTCTAGCCTATCCCTTCAAGGTGAAAGAGTTTCGTTGACACATCAGGCTCTTTCACAAGTGACTATACTAGGGTGACTATTACTTTACTCTCTTGTTACGTGCTACAGCTGTCTGGAGATTAAGGTGGGCATAGATGAGGCTAAACGTATCTACTTAGGCAAATGTTGTCTTAATAGGCCTCATAAACGAGAGTTGTGCTATATTCACAATTGACAATCGTTGTCTGTCTGCCTAACCACTTACTAATGTTATGTGCTACAGCTGCCATTAGTAACTGGAAGCCAGATTCTCAAGTTCCTATTTACTAATTTCATTGGGTCATTAATAATAGGATTAAAACATCAAAAATACTAATAAAATTTACTTTTGCTTAATTGAACAGATGTCTACTGATAATAACTCCTTATTCACCCTCAAGGCTATCCTTGAGAAAGAAAAGTTGAATGGCACCAACTTTCTTGAGTGGCACCGCAACTTGGGACTTGTTCTCAAGATGGCAAAGAAGCACTATGTTCTCGATGGACCTGTTCCAACCGAGCCTGAAAACAATACTGCTGATGCCAAGAGGGTTCTTGACAAGCATACGGATGACTCAGCTGAAGTCGCCTTATCATGCTAGCCACCATGTCTTACGAGCTTGCAAAAGGCTTGGAAGACTTTGGTGCCTATGAGATGCTTGCAAAAGGCTTGGAAGACACTGGAAACGTAACTGTCCCGACTACCTTGCTGAGCTGAAAAGGCAGAGGACCAATGGTGAAAGCTCCTCTAAAGGTATTTCTATTTACGTTATTGAACTTTTCACTGTCTCTAGCAACACATGGGTATTTGATACCAGATGTGGTTACCACATCGTTAATGTCCTGCAGGAGCCTGAAAACTGGAAGAAGCTGAAACAAGGCAGCATGGAACTCATCGTTGGTGATGGGAAGAGAGTCCCAGTTCTTGCAACTGGCACATATCGTTTTGCTTGTCCGTCTGGCCTTGTAGTTACTTTAGATAACTGTTTGTTTACATCTGGTTTGACCAGAAACATTATTTCAGTTTCTTTATTATTTGAACAAGGATTTAAGTACGTTTTTAATAGTAATGCTATTTCTGCCTACTTGAATGATATCTTTTATTTTGAGGCTAAACCTCGAAATGGTATTTATGAGGTTGATGTTCAAATAAACAATAATGTATATAATCTTTCTAAACGTATCAGATCTGGCATCAGTGATACATTTCTATGGCATTGCCGACTTGGCCACATAAGCAAGGCACGAGTTAAGAGACTCCAATCCGAAGGGATTCTTGAATCCACATGACCGGACTCTTTTGATGACTGCGAATCCTGCTTAGCTGGCAAACTCGCCAAAGGCTCCTTCACTCATAAGAATGAACGAGCAAGGATCTGCTGGGAATCATACATACTGATGTATGCGGTCCCTTCAGAACCATGTCTAAGAATCATGAAAGATACTTCGTTTCTTTTATTGACGATTACAGTCGATATGCCTATGTGTATCTCATGAAACACAAGCATGAAACCTTTGAAAAGTTCAAAGAGTTTCAAAACAAAGTGGAAAACCAACTCGGGAAAACCATCAAAATGCTTCGATCAGATCGAGACGGAGAGTATCTCAGCTCAGAATTCATACATCATCTGAAATAGCGTGGAATTGTTTCACAGCTCACTCCACCTGGCACACCCCAACACAATGGCGTGAGCGAGAGGAGAAATCGAACCTTGCTAAACATGGTCCGATTGATGATGTGTAGAAATAACTTGTCTCACTCCTTTTATAGCTTTGCCCTTTTGACCGCCGCCCGCATTGTCAATCTGGCTCCAACTAAAAAGGTAAGCAAAACCCCATATGAGATATGGCATGGGAGAAAACCCAATTTGTCTTTCCTTAGAGTATGGGGATGTGATGCTTATGTCATTAGTGATTTTGACGATAAACTCGATCCTCGCGGCGTAAAAGTTGTTTTCGTCGGATACTATAACCAAAGCGGATATTATTTCTTCCATCCTGATACAAATGTGATTTCTATTAAAAGGAAGGGCCACTTTCTCGAGAAGGAAATTCTCGATCGAGAAACTGGAGATAATATTGTCGATCTTGAAGAAATTCAAAAACTACAAAATACCGCTGAGGAAGTTGGAACGTCTTATCAACAAGTTTTTGTTGCTGATACATTGGACATGAACACAAGCGTTCGCAGAAGTAATAGGACTCGCGTACCAAACTCTAGATACCTATGGCATCTAGATGGTCCCGAGGTCCTCTTAGTAGCCGAGTCAAGTGACGAGCCTACTAATTACAAATCTGCTATTTTAGACCCAGAATCTGAGAAATGGCAGGATGCCATGAACGTCAAGATGCAATCCATGTGTGACAATCAAGTCTGGAACTTGGTGGAGTTACCCCCCGAGTGTCGGGCAGTAAGGAGCAAGTGGATATTCAAGAAGAAAATTGACATGCATGGAAATGTACAGACTTATAAAGCACGGCTAGTCGCGAAAGGTTTTACTCTAACTCAAGGTATTGATTATGATGAAACCTTCTCACCCGTTTGTATGACTAAGTTGATAAGGATATTACTTGCCATAGCCGCGTACTATTACTACGAGATATAGCAAATGGATGTCAAAACTACTTTTCTTAATGGACATCTTTCTGAAGATGTCTATATGGTTCAGCCTGAAGGTTTTGTTGATCCTAAATATCCTAACAGGGTGTGCAAACTGAATAAGTGCATTTATGGACTTAAACAGGCATCTCGCAGCTGGAATCTTCATTTTGATGAGAAAATCAAAGAGTTTGGTTTTATCAAAAATGAAGATGAGCCTTGTGTTTACAGAAAGACTAGTGGGAGCACTATATCATTCCTTATCTTGTATGTGGATAGTATACTGATCATTGGAAACAACATCCCTATGCTTAAAGAAGTTAAGAACTGGTTGGGCTCTTGTTTCACAATGAAAGATCTTGGTGAAACTGCTTATATTCTAGGAATTAAGATCTACCGAGATAGGTCTAAGCGGCTTCTAGGGCTGAGTCAAAGTACATACATAGACAAAGTAATGGAACGCTTCTCTATGGATAACTCCAAGAAAGGAGCTCTCCCCATGGCTAAAGGAACCGTGTTGAACAAATCGCAATCTCCGGCAACGGACATTGAAACTAAGCACATGCAAGCAATTCCATATGCTTCAGCGATTGGTTCTATCATGTATGCTATGTTATGTACTAGACCTGACGTCTCGTATGCACTGAGCATGACTAGTCGTTTTCAGCAGAACCCCGGCATTGCCCACTGGACTGCTATGAAGAACATTCTGAGGTACCTGAAAAGGACGAAAGACATGTTCTTGGTGTTTGGAGGAGTGGAAGAAGAGCTCCCTGTAAGGTGTTACACTGATGCTAGCTTCCAGACTGACCGAGATGATTCTCGCTCACAATCAGGATATGTATTCACTCTCAATGGAGGAGCTGTTTACTAGAAAAGCTCCAAGCAGAGTGTGGTGGCGGATTCTACCACTGAATCAGAATACATAGCTGCATCAGATGTTGCTAAAGAGGCTGCTTGGATGAAGAAGTTCATTGCTGATCTCGATGTGGTTCTAAGTATTCATAAACCAATCGAGGTGTTCTGTGATAACACAGGTGCTATTGCTCAGGCCAAAGAGCCCAGGTCTCATCACAGAGCCAAGCACATTCTAAGGAAGTTCCATCTCATTCGGGAAATAATGGAACGAGGAGACATCATAATAAGTAAAGTAGACACAGATCAAAACCTAGCTAACCCGTTCACTAAACCGATGACTCAGGACAAGCATGATCATCACAAAGATGCTATCGGTCTTAGATTAGCTAGTAGTTTGTTTTGATTTAGTATTTTGATGTGTGAACATTTCAAACAGTTATACTTTAAGTTTTCTTTTGATTTAATGGTTAAATGCAAATGTTGAATAATATAACTGTGTTCGGTTTTAATACGTTTAATCCATGAATATTGTATTCTAAATTATCCGTAGTCGGTTAGACTCGTGGGAACGACTCTGAATTAAGACTATTCTGACTTTGGACTCAAGGAGTTGACTTCCAAACTCACAGACCTCATTATGAATGACGTTGGATGTAACTCGCATCAAATCATCTTCATGGATCTTAGTCATAAGATATTTTGATACTGGTATACTCATTTAGTATCCTTAGACCTAAGATACATATTAGAACTTTCGTTTACTAAAGGCTATTCTTTGATCAGTGTCAACCACTGTCGCGTAACTGCCAACTATAAAGGCATTGATTGGGAATAATATGAAGTTCAGTGGGAGTTGTATGTAATCAAGATGGAATTCTGTACTCTTACATGATATGTAACAGTTAGACATCTTGGCGCCCTCGTTGACTCAAACTGGTAAAGTGTGAGGCCTCACCCAAACTAACTGTGTGTTTGATTGGACCACTTTGACTCTAGATCGAGAACTATAATGATTGAACGCCATATGAGATTGAACCTGATCCATGTCTCATTGTTCAATTGATGTCTTATACAGAAAGGATAGATGACAACAATTACCATAAATTCGTTATCTTGCAATAGTGTATTCCAAGATTATTTTGGTTAATGAATTTAAAATGTTATAACCTGTTGGGGGCAGCTATGTGTAGCTAGAGCACCGATGGCTGTCAGTATTGAGTAACTTAACCAGAAACCGTCCAAGTGGGAGACTGTTGGAATTATGGACCGGTTCGGGTAAGTCAATACGGCTAACCGGGTTATGACCCGTGAGAGTTACATCGTGAGGTAACGAGCCATTGACCCGCTTAAGTTAGTTAACCGGGTTAGATACTTTAACAAGATGAAATTACATGGAGCGGGCTTTGGAGCAAGAAGTGGACTTGTTGGCCCATTAGGTTTATAACTAACTAAATTAGTTTAACCTAATTATAGGTTATATAAACACATGATGTTATGGACATAACCTTAACCCTAACCTAATCAACAAGTCCATCTCCTTTCTTCCTCCACCCTATCGCCGGCGCTGCCCGACCACCGCCGCTCACCGTCGCTGCCGCCGCTGTCTACGGGCTACTGTCCGCCCACCACCACCGCTGCCGGGTTGCCATCGTGCACCGCACCGTTGGTCGTTGGATCTCGTTGTGTCATCTAGCTCGATTCGTTAGCCTTCGGTGTCTCAACCGGTTAATTATTAACCGAGGTAAACTTAAATATATTGTTAGTTTATATTTAATGTTTTGACTCGTACTCGTAATGTTTGTAACCGGATCCTGTCGGGTTTTTGTTTTCGGTGCTGATTAACATATATTTTCGCTGCGTATATTAATTAATGTAATTAATTATTATTTGTCACGTTTATTAAACCGGATTTAATAAACGAAATTTTAACTGATCACCACTGAAACCCAACAGTATGAGTACTAGAAATATATTTCTCAAACCCGAGAAACACGAAACTCGAAAGCACTACCCGAATAACACCCCTAGAGAGAACATGTTCATGCATGTGGCTTAAGAACCTTCGGTAATCACGAAACCCGAAAGTACAACCCGAATAACACCTATAGTTTTATATAATGTTTTAAGATTTTTGTTTGTCTTTGGAGCTTGTGATCTCGATCCAAATCGGCCTTTTAGTGAGTCAATGTCAATTAACTTGCAAAGAGTGCAACTCGTTTACGCCCTTAGTATTAATCAGTAACCGGTTCGGTTTTTTCGTTATTCTTATGGTTTACACACTTATAGATATGACTATAAAAACATAACACGTTTTAGTAATGGTGAAACTATTTTTTTAATTGTTACAAATACATGCATTTTAGCCATCAACTAGTTTGACTTTGTAATTGCTTATTAACTCATTATTATCCGAATTATATATATATATATATATATATATATATATTTTTAATATAGATTATCCATCTTTACATATTATAATTCTTCATGCATAGGTCATAACCTTTCAACTAATACAAAAGTTGCCGTATAGTCTATTTGGAGTCTATTTTTCCTTTGAAATTTGGTGAAACTTGATAGTGATATATTTACCTTCTGGAAGGTGCATATGGCATAAGGATATCTATGCATAAGTTATAAAATGTTAACATACAAAACATTGGTTTAGTCTTGTATCATTGAATCCTGATAATCCTAAGCACATTTATAATAAATAAATTATTGTAAATTTTTTTTTTTAAAATAATGTATAGGGGATGCCTATATTGATTTTGCAAATTTAAAAACATTGGTTTAGTCTTGTATGATTGAATCCTGATAATCCTAAGCACATTTACAATAAATAAATTATTGATTTTGCATCTGATAATCCTAACACAAAGAGTTTAACTTACCAACACAACCACACAGCCAACACCAACACATATGCTATCTTTCAAAACCATTAATACATATATAAAAACAAAAAGAACCTACTTTTGTGGTACCAAAGTTCTCATTTATACTAATTAGATAATAAGAAATATAAAAATCAAACACCTTAAAAACCTATTTGTTCTTTAGCATCTTATATATTTAGCCCTATTGGCAAATAACAGTCCCAACTTTAAAGTTGCCTGGTGGCAGTACCAACTAAAGGGATATCTGTTTTAAATGGGCCGCGACTAACGGAGGGTAATTCCGTTAGTGATTTTCTGACGTGGCACACATACTTGTCAATAATTGCTTATGTGGCGAATAAGTGGATGCTTACGTGAAAAAAGTGGAGGGTAGTTTTGGTTTTCTTTCAAGGTTCAAGGGTGTGAAATGAAACATTGAATTATAACTTCAATCTTCATCATTTCATCCTTGTTTTTCCAGCCGATGCTTCGGCATCTACTCCGGCGAACTTTTAACGCCGAATTAATGACCGAAACGACCAGTTGATTACATCTTTTGATTCATAACCCCAATCCGAGATGGACGCAGCCTCTATTACGAGTTTACAGGCTATAGATCGTTACTTAAATGAGTCTTAAATAACCTACGGAATCACAGGATTTACCCTATGAAAGCATACATTATCACTCGTTTTAAAAACACAACAAATTTCACTCGCCATCCACTTTTCCGCCACTCAAATGGACCCCACTGATTTGCCCTCTGTTGATACGCCGTCACCATCGGAACTTCGACAAACCATAAATCCTTCGATTCATTTTCAATCGGGCAAACCTTTTTATGCATTCTAATCATCTTCATTCCGTTATCAAAAACCCTCTGTCAATTTTAATTGACAGAAGCTTTTGATCCATCGATTTTGGGTTTTAGTGATTAGGGTTTGTATTGATTTGTGATTGTTGACAAATATATAAAAATGATGTGCCTACTCATCATCATCAGATGCCAAGTAAGCTGCTTATGTAATCAATTTTTGACAATCAGGCGTGTTACGCCAGTAAATCACTAATGGAGTTAACTTTCATTAGTTACGGTCCGTTTAAAATAAATACTCCTTTAGTTGGTACCAGCCACCAAGCAACTTTGATATCAAGGCTGTTATTTACCAATAGAACGTAGTTGTGATTATTTAAAACTAATATTCCCTAAACCTATGGCCGGTCGAGTGTTACTTTACATATCCCTAAATATAATGAGGGCCCTTAAATGACATGTTATCCACGGGGATCATATCTCTTCATTAAGATACTTGCCGGTGTTTAAATTGACCAAGCTAACATTTTTCTTTTATTTTTTTATTAAACTATTTTTTTTGGTCATTTTCTTCAATGATATATGATTAACCACTTTAATATTAAACATTTTTTAATAACTTTATTTTAAGATAAATATAAAATAATGGTAGGATAAAAAATATTCTCAATATAAGCTAAGGTGGCAGGTGGCCTATGTTTTCTTTTTTAAATAAACAATAAATATATTATTTTCAACAATAATCTGACGTATTGCTTGGTCACACGTACACCAAACGTATTATTTTCCTACATACGACAATTGACATTTATCAGAATATTGAAATTATTTAAAAAGCCAAACCAAGATATATTTAATATTAGATTTATTTATAACAAAATAAATTCACGAGCTATAAGACTGCAACGATGTGATATTGCTTATCTTTCATGATTGAGACTAAATAAACATAATGTAACAAACTTATGACTAGGGGCCATGGATACTAACGTGTGAATTTATTTTGTAAGATACCTGAAACCTGATTAACCCAGCTTGAAAAAACTCAACCCCGAAAAAACCGTGAAAGATTTGAGTTGGGTTTCAATTTTCAAGTCTTGATTTAAAACCTTGAACCTGAAGAACCCGACTCGGAAAACTTGAAACCCATGAAACTAAACCGAAGAACACTCCTATGATCACATGAATTGTTAGATTATTTAAATTTGGACGAGTTTAATTGAATAACAAACTTAGTTGAAAAGTTATAGTCTCGCTTATAATTATAACACTAAACAAAAAGTATAAGCAATAAAGAGAATATTGTTAAGAAAAATTGATATAATATTGAGAATTCTTTAAGGTAAATCTAAATTTTGTAGATCTAGTCAAATTTTAAAATTGAACTTGGGTGCATGATAATCAAGTTGACTTCCTAACTAAACACGTATTATGCTAGAAAGGAAATAAATCAAACTTCTAAATTGGAAATATCGTTGAGTTCAAAATCGGTGCTTCTAATAATGAATTCCGAGTTATATGTCACATGATATGGTCCATTTAAATATTTCCGTTTGCTTACGGGCCTTGTAACTCTACATGTAATAAGGCTAATGATATTTAAATTTAAGTGTTTTTTTTTTAATTCTTTTAATTCGGTACGGGTTCAAGTCATTCAACATGAAACTAAGCATACATGAAAAACCTAAAAGTATATATACTTTTTACCTTCACTTATATTTAACTTTTTAGTAATTTCAAACTAAATCATTAACTTTAAAATCAGGAACACAAACTATTTGAGTAGATATGATACCTATAAGAGTTTAAATAATGTTTGGACAAGTTGTGTTAAGCTGCTGAAATTTAAGGACTAAGTTTGGAACATTTCAATAGTTATTATAACTAATTACTGGGTTTGGTTTAAGTTTGGCAAGCATACCAAAGTAGAGGGGTAAGTTGTGTTAAGACAGAGACTGGGTTTGGTAATTACCGCTAGTTTGTATAAATTGGGGAAGAAGTCAAATTAGGGTTTAGTTTTCGTTTTTCAATTCTCTCTTACTTCTTCTTGTAATCGTTTCGGTTATAATTCTTGTTTATACATCTGAAGTTCTTTTGAGTTTCGTTCTTAATTTTTGATTCAATTACGCTTAATTTTACAACATTATCAAATCCGGTTATTCAGATATGATTTAGCACTTGGTGTTTGGGTCTATGGGTGAACCCGACAGTCCAGATTTATATACCAGCACACCAAGGAATAAACCGTACGTGGATGATCATGTTCACAATACGAGTCTAACATTATTTTGTTTTGTAATTTGTAAATCCAACCAAATTTTTTTTCCTTGTGTGTTCACTGTATCTCCGATGAAAGTTGATATCAATTCTCTAAGTTGTGACTTGTATTTACTTCTTCACTACTTGTCACATATTGTTTTTTTTTATCATTTTAAATATTACTTTTGATTAAATTAATAACGTTAAAACCAAAATACGCTAAACCATTTTATTTTAGAGTTAATTGAAAAAAAACGTACGAAGCGGTTAGCAAATATTGCATCTGGGGTTCATTATTTGTCAGTTTCACTTTTTTCGTAATAACGTTGACCATATATTTCTCCCAATTGAATGGATGTTCTCAATTAAATAGCCTCCCCTACATGGTGAGCAGTCGATTTATCAGTGATATATCGGTTATCGGTCCCTTAGCGATATATAAGCCAGAATATCAGTTCGGAATATCGGTACCGATAATATCAACGATATTGACCGATATTTGACTAATATTTGACCGATATATCACCGATATTCTTAATATCAGTGTTTTAAGTCTTAATTATCAACTTTTAGTGTTCAATGCTATTGTTTTAAGTCTTAATCAATTCTTGCTTGCTACGATTGTTAGAGTTTTGCAAATTGCAAAAGGTTAATTTGTTAATGGTATAAGACTATACTGAATTATTACTGTTAAATTGATATATATATATATATATATGAATTTACATGATATTAAAATTACCGATATCCCACCGATATCTCACTGCGATAAACGATATCTTAGATATTGGTCCTTGACCGATATCCGATATTTTTCCACTTTAACTGCTTAGCCTACACCTACTAGATATGTGACGGTAAACAAGTACTTTTGTTAATAACTTTATAGGTCAATACTTCAAAGATAAATAAAATATAAAAGAGAAAATTTCCAAAATAAGCATTTATGAAACAAATTTCTAGTTTTAAGTATCATTTATAAAAAATTTCAGAAATATGTATTATAAACTAGTCGTGACGAGTAGTTTGAACCAATTAAAACCTGCCGCGTGTCCTTAAACTAACCGTAACGAGCACGCTCATTAATCATTTACTCGTCACGACTAAATAAGTTTCATGTCTCGTAATCAACGGCCACGAATAATTCATAAGTCCTTTAGTCACGACGACTAGTTTACCCGGTTTAAATTCCCTACATGAGTAGTTTATTAGTAGTTAACTCGTCGCGACTAGTTTAACCTTATAATCTGCTCGTCGCAATTAAAGGGCTTATGAATTACTCGTGGGCGTTGATTACGAGGCATGAAACTTATTTAGTCGTGACGAGTAAATGATTAGTGAACGTGCTCGTAATAGTTAGTTTAAGAACACGTGGCAAGTTCTAATTGGTTTCTACAAACTACTCGTCACGACTAGTTTATAATACATATTTCTGTAATTTTTTACATATGATACCTAAAACTAGAAATTTATTTTCATAAATACTTCTTTAGTGAATTTTCCGTAACATAAAAACTAAAGTATCGTTCCCTAGAAACGATGTATTATTTTTCACAATAATCTGACGTATTGCTTGGTCACACGTACACTAAACGTATTATTTTCCTACATAAGACAATTGACATTTATTACAATATTGAAATTATTTAAAATGTCAAACCAAGATATATATAATATTGGATTTATTTATAACAAAATAAATTCACGAGCTAATAAGTTAGGTCTAATGGTAAGGGCGTAAGGCCACGGGTATACTCTAACTTCAACATAAATTAAGATTTTATATTTTAAAGATGGATTAAATCATTCCCCACTTGTGTTATATTTGTTAAAAATGGACCATGGATTATGTTTTTTACGGGTTAAAAGGCAAAGAACAATATATTAAATTAACAATTAATGTGAGATGGAGTTAAAAGGATTAAACCATTTCTTTTGAGTGAGATGGAATGAAAGAGGTAAAAATTAGTGATGTTGTGCTTATGTGAAGTTAAGATGGGTTAGAGTATACCCCATGACCTAAGAGGCCTGCCTTCTCGACGTGGAGATGCAAGTTCGATTCCCACTTGGGGCTAGTTCGAAGGATATTTAGATGAATCAAGACTTTAACCTGAGTTCGAACCCGATGTGGAGCGAGGGTTTACGGCGGTCAAGGAGTCGACCTTGCACATAACCCCGAAAGATTAGGTTTACAAGTGAAATTATCAGCAGTTGAAGAAAAAAATATTTTATGGTTGAGACTAATGTAACACATTAATGACTTGTGATTAGGGGTCATGCATGGATACAAAACGCATGAACTTATTATGTTATATACTTAGACTAGATTTTATCCCCCGTATTACGGGAGTTGTTTTACATTTTCATTTTTAATATTTATATATGTCTATTTGGATTTTAATTTTATTTATTGTAAGAAAGTTAACAATTAATATACTTGAGGTCTGATGATAAAATGGTTTCACAAATAGATAATATGTTATAATCCGGTTTAAAAGCTATCTGGGTTTGGTGATACTCATTACCCGTTTATTTTCCTTATTATAAAATTATTTCTTAATTATAAATAATATCTTTTTTTTAAATAAAATAGGATATTAATTTTTAGTATATCACTGTTTTATAGGATTTTCATATAAAATATTTTATGAGATTAATTTTTAATATAATGAGATGTTATAACCCGTTTAAGAGCTATCTGGGTTTGGTGAGACCTTTACCCGTGAATTCGGGTCAAATGCATGAGAAACCTTCATTTACAGATAAAGCAATCTGATGGCTTAAGAAAATGGCTGTTTTACATTTTTCATTTTGTAATATTTATTTTTGGGATTTTAGTTTTCTTTATTGTAAGAAAGTTAATAATATACTTAGGTGCTGTTTGTTTTTCCTTAGAAGCACTTCTCCACCTCTTTTATCTGCACTGAGAAGAGGGCGCGCAAACGTTGGGCTCTGCAGTGTGTTTGATTTTTCGAAGACGTTTCATTAAAAAACGTCTGCGCGCCCTCTTCTCCCAGAAGTGTTGGGATTATTACTTCTAACCTCTTCTACCATTTTATTTCATCGATCATCATCTCCTCCTAACCCTAAACTCCTCTCCACTGCCCCATCCGGGAGCTCCACACGCCACGCCGGCTTCCTCCACACCGCCGGCTTCCTCCACACCGCCGGCTTCCTCCACACGCCACGCCGGCTTCATCCACGCCCCATCCGGCTTCCTCCACACCGCCGCTCCATTCACCACGCTGCCGCCGCTGCTCCGGGATCTGTTAATCTGTTAATCACACATTCACATTCGAATCTAGGGTTCATAATCATGATTGTGAGAACACCTTTACCGAAGAAACGACGGCCTGAAGCCACCGACAGCCCTAACTCCGATGGCCGTCTGCTCATCTTCGAGGACCTGCCGGAGCCTGAACCTTCTCATCAACACTCCGATCAGATGCTTTGCACTTACCAATGCCGTCAGCTGGTAATTAATTATTAATTACTAATTACACCGTTCGATTCGTATTTATGGCGCTTTTATTATGTCATACTCCTGTTTCCGAATTAAGATAGAGATTTTAGAAATTAAACATAATAGTTTATAAATTTATACAAGATATGGAGTAGTTGTTTTTGTTTTGGTGTTTATTAGTAACCTAGGGCTTAATTTGTTCTCTTCCGCAGGGATTTGGATCGTTTTGCTAAGTACATCCATAGTAGAATTAGGTGAATGCTTGTTATAAGCTTTTTATATTGGTTGTCAGTTGTTAATTGCAAAGCTGAAATGGAATTTGTTTTTAGAATCCTAAACTGAAACTAATTTACTGATGGATAACTACTGTGTTTTGTGTTTACCTATTTTTTATTTATATTTCAGTTTATTTAAATTTCAGCTTATTTTAGCAGTCTGCAGATGTTAAAAAACAAACAGTCTTCTTGTTGCAGACTGCAGAGTTTTGGTCCACCTCTTCTGCTACAGATGTTGGCAGATGTGGTTTCGCAGTCTTCTGACATTTTACCTCTGAAAAACAAACAGCACCTTAGGGTTTGATGATGAAAGAGTTTCATAAATAAATGATATGTTATAACCCGTTTAAAAGCTATCTGAATTTGATAACCCAAGACCCGCTTATGTTTTTTACTATAAAATTGTTTATTAATTATAAATAATATCTTTTTCTTTTTAAATTGGATATTAAATTTTAGTATATCCCTATTTTATAGGATTTTCACATCAAATAATTAGTAAGATTAATTTTTAATTTAATGAGATGTTATAACCCGTTGAAGAGCTATCTGGTTTTGCTAAGACCCATACCTATGAATTTGGCTTAAATCAATGAGAGCCCTTCATTTAAAAACTAAGCAATCTTGTGGCTTCCATAAAAAGGGGGAGCGACCACATCGCAACACATAGGATTTTAGAGTTTTGGTTTATATATATTATAGATATATAAATCTTTTACTAGACGGGTGTCTGTACGATACAGCGAGAAACACAGATTTTGGTAATCAAGTTCAAGTAATAGATTTATGGGTGCTTATTGTTTCGTTTGAAGCCGTGAAACCGTTTATTGGTATAGGTAGATTAATAATTCTTATTTTAAACTCAATTTATTATCGAAGTACTAACCAAATTGTAACCTAACCGTTAGTAATGGTTCGTCTTCAATTTTCAATGGTTCAGTTTTAGTTTTGGACGACAAAAAAATCGGTACTAACGATTGGGCTCACGAGTTTAAGTTAAAAACCATCAAAGCCGACACTGAACACCCTTACGTAACATATTAATTTTTTTAATTAAAAGAATTATACCAATATCATACAAAAGAGAATAAAATGTTCATTTTTATGGTGCATTATTTTAACAAAAATATAACGTATGAGAGAGTTATGACCGTTTAAAAATCATTGGTGGGAAGTTGGTTTAAATTAAAAAAAATAATATAACATGGTTAAAGATGAGGGGACAAACTTGTAAGTTGGATGAATTTTGTTTAAAACACAAGTTTGTCCATTTTTACACATGTACATTATGAATTACTATTTGCAAAACTCTTAAAATCAAGTCTCTTTATTTACCTGTGTCTCATACTCTCATGTATTATATATAGTATAGATAGTAACGCAAGTAAGGTACCGAACACTAACACGTCTGTTATCTTAGCTAACTAATTAAATTTCTACTAATAGTTGTATCCAGTGCCTAATTTGATGACAATAATTGTTTTAGTTATTAGATTATATACGATTGGAAAACTTAGCGTAATTGTTTGTTTACATAGCTGTGAATTAGATTTGTTTCTAAATTAAAATAAATGCAACTTTTGTAAAGGTAAAGTTGGATATTAAGCTTTTGAATAGATATGATACCAAATCCGGTTTTAGATCGGATTTGGCACTTGGTATTTCGGTTTATGGGTGAATCCAATAGTCTGGATTCCAAAGGTACGCACATCATGGATAAACCATTCTTGGATGATCGGATCCATGGTGCGGGTCTAACAATGTTTTGTTTTTGATTTTTCCTTTGTCTTTTTAATCATTTTGAATGCCACTTATAACATAAAAGTAATTAAAAGACGCAATACCATTTTATTTTAGAGTTTGTTAACACAAAGTGTCATGTGGTTTGCAAATATCGTTAAAAGTTTATTAACCAATTTGTATTCCGGATGCATTGTATCTTAGTTTAAACTTTTTTTCCAAGTGAAATGTGGTTTGTTTAAATCTACGGTTTTAGCTAAATAGTTTTAGATTTGTGATTTCCGTCTCTGTGGTTTCATTTCACTTGCAATTAAACCCGAATTCGCTAATCGCGTTAAATTTGGTCGTTAAACCCATCAGCATATCCTTCACGTGAAGGGCAGTTTTGTGCCCCCCCCCCCCCCCCCCAAAAAAAATACACCTCAGCCCCTCATGTGAGGAGGCTTGTGAATTAGGGGTTTATTTGAGAAGAAAAATGACAAAATTGCCCCTCACGTGAAGGACCACAGTGATGGGTTTAACAACCAGACTTAACGGGATTAGTGAATTCGGGTTTAATTGCAAGTGAAATAAAACCACAGGAACGAAAATCACAAATTTAAAACAATTTGACTAAAACTACATATTTGATCAAACCCTATTAGAACGAAAACCACAATTTACTTTTTTTTTCTTTTTTTTTTAATAACGTTGGCCATCTCTTTCTTAAACGAATGGATGTTCTCAAATAAATAGCCCCACCTGGCTACTAGATACATGAGGGTAAGCAAGTACTTTTTTAATAACTTTATTGGTCAATGTTTAAAACATATGTAAAATATAGGTTAATTTGTCTTGTAAGATACAAATATAATTAGTTTACAAAAGTATATTGAAGTAGGTTAGTTTGTCTTTTAAAAGTAATTCCAGAGCTAAAAATATACGACGTGTGATGATATGTATTGCGTGTTTATTTAACTTGAACGTTGTATATTTAAATGTGGTATTGATTCAAAGACTCACAAATATGCATAATAAGCGGGAGTTTTTATCCAAGAGGTTTGTTTGTTTGTTTTTGAAAGGAGGGGGGTTTGATATAAGAGAAGGCGCATTTTCAATTGTTTTGGCTTCGAACAATGTGGGTTGTGGCATACGTGACCATATTTTGACTCATTATTATGGGTACTGTAACAAAGTACAATTCTCGTATACACATTCATGTTTATTATTTTTATTTATATAAACGTGCTAATAAGTAGTGTTCTCAAATTGACGAGTCAAATATATTCATGTGTTTGATGTTTTAAAAAACCGTGGTCAAATTCTGCATCGAAATACAATACATGGCGTTAAAAATGTGGGTGTTTCAAAACACTTGTTTACACAAAGAAAAATATCTATTTCAAATAATTCCATTTAAAATTAAAGCAATTAGTTATAACATATACACATGACAAATTTATCAAAAACACTTAAGCAGAGATATGATCTGGATTCACGGGCAAACTAAAACCCAGTGCAAATTAAATGAATGATAGTAATCCAAGGGGTCATGATCACACTTTGTTAGTCTGTTCACTAGATAGGGGCCAAGGACGCGACCAGGGAACTCAACCCTAACTTCTACAACTATAAATAGCACATAAGAACTCATGCATATTCTCACTCTCAGTAGCTCTCATACTTTTGTACTTACATTTCTTCAGATAACCAAATACTGATTCTCACATTAAAGTATGATCACAGATGAAACATCCAAAGATAATGCCATAAAGGCTTCACTTTGCATTTATGAGGCCTTCCTCAATAATTTCATAATAAGAAAACGTGACACTATGCTAAGTCAAGCTAGGGGCACCACATATCTTGTCAGAGATAATAATTATAGATTCAAAGTCCAAAAAATTGAATTATTTGAGTTAAGAACTTAAGACTTGGGGCCAGAGTTAGGGCCAGGTGTGTTGGAGTTTAAATGCGGGATACCCCTTTAAAACCAGTCAATTCACGAACCACTTATATTGACTTGCAACCTATCTGTTTAGTTAACTGCGCACCACTCTTCCCAATCTAGACTCGCTCTTTTACTTCGATGCTTCATTGGTGAATAGTTAGACTCATACTCACTTTAACTCATTTATGATCTACAAAAACATGCAAATTTAACTTTAAGTGTCGGGATGTTTTCGAATATGTTTTCAGGTTATTCTTGTTAGGCATTTGTAAATTGAATTCGAATTTTAGTCGATTCTGATTCAAACTCAAAAGTTTCAAAAATGATCCGTATTCCAGTTGATTCAAATAAACCCAAATTATTAAAAAATAAAAAAAATAGTATATGTACTCGAATTCGTCATTAGAATTCAATTTGAATCGAATTTCAATTTTTTGAGTCCAAATAGTTAAAAATACACTTCGTGTTAAATCTCACACCTGTGCAATCATCTAAATCAAATACACGGTTTATAAAACAATCTTTTGATTTTATTGGGAGATTTGTTATGAACAGTTATTTTGATCGTTGACGGCTTGATCCACCCGATCTCCATTCGACCCTCATAAGGAAAGTCGCCATAGGTGAGAATACCCTCGATCCAACCTGAAATCCTCTATTTTTTTTATCACTGGTAGGACTTGGACACGAGATCACCCACGACTTTATTGGTAGATGATAATTATTGTTACCTTTTTTTAACCAACAACAAACAGAGAATTGTTGAGGTATCCCGTACAGGGTAATCCAATGGCAAAACTGCAAAAGACCACCGCCATCTGGCCCAACCTAGTCGTACAAAGCCTTTAAATGCCTCTAAATTATCTCCAGTTCCGAAGAAAACCTACCCGCCCGAAGACCCACTGATAATAAAACCAAACGCCTTCAAGATCAAACTAAAGATGACAAACAACGTTGTTTTTCTTCATTCAGCTACCGATTTCCTCTCCAATCTCTTTGAAGTACCCACCAGATTTTCCATCACTTTACCCTGAGTTATTTTATATTATCAATATTTATTATTATTTTTGTTATTTAATTAGGAGTGCGTCGACATCAACTATGGCAAATAAAACATGCAAATAAACCGTGTCGGTCCCACTTCACCTAGTTGTTAGTTGCCTCCACTATATAACCAACCAAACACCCTTTTGCAACACCCATAAGCCCCTAAACATAACAACAAACTCCTATTAAACATTTAAACCTTTGTCACACACACTCCAACTCCATGGAAACTTATTCCTATTTAATCCGGTCATCATCGGACTACCACCGCCGGAGACTTCGCAGAAAAGCCACTTTCCAAAAGCGCTGCTTAACGATGGCGAAGCAGCATCGAACGCGGTTCTACATACTCCGGCGATGCGTATGCATGCTCCTTTGCTGGAACAATCACTCGGTTTCTGATTGATTGTAAACCGAGTGATTGTTCCAGCTTGGGATGGTACCGATACCTAACCGGAAAAATACGTATGTATTTTTTCGGTTTGTCACCAGTATTGATTTTTCTGTTTCGGTACCTGTACTGGTACCATGAAAGTACGGAAATTAAATGGTATCGGTACCGGCACCGAAAACATGGAAAACCGAATACAGGTACTTTTTGGTTGGTACTTGTATTCGGTACTAAATGTTCATCCATATTTCTACATACTCCGGAGATGCGTCTTATGGAGTTTGATTGGATTTGATTATTCCGGTGTAAATTACGCTCTTTCGTCCGCGGCGTGATAAACTACGATTATTTCAATCGTTTTGAATTGACAGCTTGGGATGATACCTGTACCGTACCCAAAAAATACTCTAAAAACATTACTTACGTGTTTTTATTTTTTGGTTCGGTACAGGTATTGATTTTTTTTGTTTTGGTACCGATACCATGAAAATACAGGAATTACAAAGTACCGGTACCAAATACATGGAAAACCGAATACAAGTACTGCACCAGTGTTTGGTCGGTACCTGTATTCGATAAGAAATGGTCATCCCTGATTTTCCAACTATTGAATGACCAAATCAACAACGATAGAGACGCCGATTTTTTTGTTTCAGCAGCCAAGTTGAAGGAAGATTATAGAGTGTGAAATCTGTACAGCGGCTGAATAAATTCCGGCGAAGAGAATGAAATCAGAATATGAGTATCTGAATTGTATTGATGAATATTTGGAAATTGATGTCTGTTTATGAATAATCTGATTGTCATCTGTTACCAAATTTATGATTGTTTACAACTAAAATCTAAATCAACTCAGATTATCGTTAATTTAGCGCAAAGCAGAGCCGATCCGGAGCTCGACTAGGCTCAACCTCAACGCGTTTAAGTTACACATAGGTCGAGTTCGGCTCATTTAACTTTTCGAGCTCTAATTCTATAGGTTGAGCTTAGCTCAAAAGAATAGCTTTTCGAGCTTGAGTTCGGCTCGTTCTTGGTTCGGTTGCTATTTGTTAATTATTTTTTATATATTTATAATTATTTTCAAGATATACATATTTTTTATTATAATTTTTGTGTATTAAATAATACATATCGTGTCAGTAATGTTTTTCATAGTCATAACTTCATATATTATTAATATATATAAAAAAAAGGTTAGTTTAGGCTTGTGAGTCTGTTCGGGCTCGAGCTGGATTAGTGAATTTTGGGTTCAGGCTTATTTAATAAACAACCTTGTTTTTAGGTTCGAGCTTATTTAAGCTTGGCTCGATCGAGTTTTTTTACCAGTCAATCTCGAGTAACTTGCAAACCGCTCAGCTCGTTTACGCCCCTAGTTGAATTCCAATGAAGAGAACAAAATAGGTTGACAGATGAATATGAATTGTAATCGTTTATGGAATTTATGATTGATTGTACTTGAAAACAAAATCATCTTCGATCATCTTATCATTGGTAATTAATTAAGGTGTTGAAGAGGTAGGTCCCAGCAGAGCCCAGTTGGACCCGCAAGACTCACCTTGAAGAGGGACGTCTGCGCAACGACCAACTGCTTCCGCAGGACCCACCATGCTCAGAGATGAAGACCTTACGCGCAGTACGCCAGCTGTTCCCGCAGAGAAAGCCTCCCAATGGTAAAGTACCCCACTTGTTCCCGCAGCTGCGGATACAAGCCATCAGGGAAGGCTACCCGCACTAATAGCAAGGCTACACGCACAAGGCACTAACTCTTGATACTTCAGTAATGTCACCTGAAGGAATGAGCAAGGCGGGAATACTCCCGCCCAAATGAGCCAGTCCATATGCTTCTGGAAGATCTTTTGTACTATACCTGCCAAGGTATGGGCAAAACAGACGATCTGACCAAAACAGCCCATGAACCAATCACAGGGTGACAGCTCACCGACAACAGTACGAGGAGGAGCACCCTCTAGTACTGTTTGTCACTATTAGCCGCTGCCTACTCACCAACCCTTACTATGGGACGTGCGTAGCCTACAGTTGGTGGAACAGTGCATAGCCGGCAGTAAAGGAACAGTATACAGCCGGCCTTGTCACTATCGGCCGCAGCCTATCCACCAACCAGCATGGCTTGTGCGTAGCCCACTGTTGGTAGAACATGAATACTATTCAGCCGGCTGTACCTTCTTGGAAACCTACCTTCGGCTATAAATACTCCAACACCTTGGAATGGTAAGGACATCATCTGATATCTCATTATCTTATCTTCTCTAGCAATCTCTTAATATACACTTATATTCAGAGCAATCTAGTCTGATTCTCACGCCGGAGGGTGGTCACAAGGAGGAACCCCCCCTTCTCAGTGACGAGCTTACGGTGTCTGTTTTGCAGGTCACCTGAAGAACAACTTTCTCTGCTGGACCTCATCCTCGTGGGAAACATCTATTTAACCCCCAGATTATCCGTAATCTGCCCGGGGTCGATTAGTGTTTCTTCATTGGCGCCATCCGTGCATAAAAGCTAGAACTAATTCTTAGTTTTTTCAAAATTTCTAAAGAAATGGTTAACGTTACTCCGGTCCCAAAGCCAGTAAGTGACCAAGAAACCCCGGTAACCACAACCCCAGCAACTGGGGGGAACACCGGCGGTTATACAAATTTTACGAACACTACCCCGGTTACCCAAGCCGGGACAAGTGCAGTAAATAATATTTCACTGGGGTTCACTGATGCCCAGTTGGAGAAACGGACGAGGGTCCCTCGCCAAACACTCGATCAAGTTAAGGCGTGGGCCGAAGCACGTCAGAAAGAGTTCCAAGCTGAGTTGGATGAACGCTTGCGTTCACTTCAATAGGCTGACGAATTCGGCAGTACTCGCCAACATCTCAACATGAACAGTGAGTGCGAGTACTCGGACGATGAGCGGGAAGAATCCGATACTGACGCAAACCCTCGCCATAAGGCAAAAGGGAAGCGTAAGGAAACGGACTTCCAACCGACAAGGAATTTTGGAGAAACCTTTAAACCAACGAACGCGGGGAGAAACCCACGTGACTTCTCCAAAACCTTAGACCAACTGCTGCAAATGCAGGAAAGTCCAAGTTTGCAAGGGACATTGTGGAAGCAATCGCCCCGAGAAGTGCCAAACAAATGTCCAACATCGGCACTTATGATGGTCTATCCGACCCAGACGACCACTTGAACAGATTCATTGCGGGGCAACCGTCAGTAACTGGACGGAACCCACGTGGTGTTATATGTTCCATATGACTCTGGTTGGAGCGGCCAGGGCATGGTTCGATCGTTTACCGGTCCACCACATCTATGATTGGGCGGACTTTCAGAACAAGTTCAGCCAACACTTCAGCCAACAGAGGAAATATACTGAAGAACAGTGGACGATCCTCAACTGCGTCAGAGAGGAGGATGAATCTTTACTAGACTTCATCACTCGCTTCAACTCCAAAAAGCTGAGTCTGGGCAACATAAGTGAAGATCTTGTTCGCGCCGCTTTCATCCAGGGCGCCGAATACCCAGAGCTTATCCGCACATTGACGGGTAAGGACGGCATGCCATCCACATGGGATGCCATCATGACGGCGGCCAAGCGCTTTGCCGAGACGGAGAAGCAATTGGGAAGGGATCTTCCCCAGAATACACACCTCTACACGCAAAGGACTAGAGAAAACAATGTTCGGATCGCCCGGCAGAACAAAAAGAGGAAGCTAGGTATTTGGCAGTCAAGGGTAAACTTTGACACCTCATCCAGCTCTCACCCTCTTGTTGGCGGAAGAGATAACACACACCCTTCAAGCCGAAAACACCGGTGGACGCCACTCACCAAAAGTGTCACGGAGATATTTGCCACCGAAAAACTACCATGGCCAAAAGCTCCAATGATCCGGCAGCGACCTAATGCGGATCAAAGCAAATCCTGTGACTTCCACGAAACAAAAGGTCATAGTACGGAGGAGTGTACATCCTTGAAGGATATTGTTGAATCATTCGTCAAGGATGGAAGACTTGCACACCTTGTGGCATCAATCAAGAAGGGAGGAAGGAATGATAACCGGTACAGAGGCAACGGACGAAAGCCCGTTGACATCAGCATCAACATGGTTCATGGCAACATCAGAGGAAGAAAAAGGCGAGCGACAGAACCATGCGCGTGGAAGGAAGCTGAGGTGCGCTTCCCGCGAGTGCCAGGAGGACCCAGCAAAGAAGGCCCTATCGTCATCAAAAGCCAGCTGGGGCACTACATCACTTCTCGCACTCTTGCTGACAACGGCGCCTCGTCAACGGTGATGTACAGGCAGTTCTTCGACAAGCTAGATGACGAAGACAAGGAACGTCTGGAAACGATCTACGCCTCGATGGAAGGGTTCGACGGCAGCACAAACACCCCCCTGGGTATCCTATCTTTCCCCGTCACTCTTACGGACGGGAATCACTCACGCACAGAAGACGTGGATTTTGTCGTGATGAGGAAGCCACACCACACATACGACATTCTCTTCGGAAGAGACGGGATGGCAAGATTCAACGCCGTGGTATCTTCAGTCCACGGCATGATGGGATGGCCAACAGCTGAGGGTGTAGCGATGATCACCGGCATTCCCCAGGTATGCATCGCATCTGTCTCATCTAAACCCAAACCAAAGATGGCTAAACCAACCATCACCGAACCGGAAAGATGGGCCTTCAACGGCAAATACCCTGACCAGGCCGTTACCATTGGCCCAACAGTTGTTGATCCCACACGCACCTTACTCAAACGCTTACTACAGAAAAACGCTGACATCTTCGCGTGGACACCAGCTGACATGACTGGTGTACCCCGAAGTAAGGCAGAGCATAAGCTCAAGTGCGATCTGGCTGTTACGCCAGTCGTACAAAAGCGCAGAGTAATGGGGCCAGAACAAACTAACGCGTGTAGAACCCAAGTCAAGGAGCTCCTTGACGCAGGCATCGTACGTGTTAGCAGATATCAAACATGGGTTGCAAATCCCGTTATGGTACCGAAGAATAACAAACAATGGCGCATGTGCATAGATTTCAAGGACTTAAACAAAGCATGCCCCAAATATTGTTATCCGTTACCCGAAATTGATCTTAAGGTGGATTCGTTAGCACCGTTTCGCCTTAAATGCTTCCTGGATGCGTATAAGGGGTACCATCAAATCCACATGGCCGTTGATGATCAGGACAAAACCGCTTTTCGGACGCCCGATGGCACATTTTGTTACCAAATGATGCCATTTGGACTTAAGAATGCCGGGTCCACATACCAATGCCTGATGGACAACCAGTTTCATGCCCAAATTGGGAGGAACTTGGAAGTCTACATGGATGACTTGGTCATCAAAAGCCCTGACGCAGAAGCAATGTTGAAAGACATCGAAGAAACTTTCAACACGCTCAGGAAGATAAACATGAAGCTCAACCCGAGCAAGTGTGCCTTTGGAATGGAAGAAGGGAAGTTCTTGGGGGTCATCGTCACTAAAGATGGCTTCAGAGCGAACCCTGAAAAGGTCGAAGCCATTATCAAAATGGAATCACCTACTACCATCAAACAGGCTCAGACACTGAATGGACGACTAGTCGCACTTAATCGCTTTTTGGCAAACCACGCGGATAAGTCGTTTCCTTTCGTGTCAACGTTGAGAAACTGTTTAAAGAAAACGCACTTCCGCTGGACACCAGAAGCGGAAGCAGCTTTTCAGGAGATTCGGTCACGCTTGATCGAACTTCCAACGCTCACAGCACCAGAAGCGGGGAGGGGTTAATCCTATACCTTTCCGCAACAGATAGAGCAACCGGGGCGGTCCTGCTAGTTGAACGGAAAGGCATCCAGATGCCAATCTATTATGTCAGCCGTATCCTAACAGACGTAGAAACCCGGTACTCTACCCTCGAAAAATTAGTCTTAGCACTTATACACGCTTCACGCAGGTTAAGAAGATATTTCCAGGGTCACCCAATCACCATTCTCTCCAACTTTAAACTTGCAAACGTTCTACGCAAACCCGAGTTATCGGGACGCCTCGCCAAATGGGCAATTGAGTTGGGGGAATACGCGATAAAGTATAAGCCAAGACCAGCCATAAAAGGCCAGGTTTTGGCTGACTTTATTGCGGAAGTGCCTGCATCGCGGGAAAAAGAGTGCCAGGAAGAGGCTCAACCCTCTCCAGCACAGGACATCAATGATGTCTGGCGACTCTACACTGATGGAGCAGCCAGTAACGAGGGTTCAGGCGCAGGGCTGAAACTAACCAACCCAGCAGGCCAAGAATACACTTACGCTATTCGACTGAATTTTCCAAGTACGAATAACGAAGCCGAGTATGAAGCATTCTTGGCCGGGCTGAGAATTGCGCGTAAGATGGGAGTGAAACACTTGGAAGCCCACGTGGATTCCATGTTAGTAGCCAATCAAATCAACGGAACGTACACGGCCGTGAACGACACAATGGCCCTGTACCTCGCACAAGCAAAAACCCTTATGCGCGATTTTAACGATTGCAAAGTCATACACGTCAAGCGTAGTGAAAACAAATCTGCGGATGCGTTAAGCAAGCTTGCATCATTAGCCTTCACCCACTTGGGAAAGGACATCCGCATTGAACTCCTCGAGGCACCTTCGGTCCCGCACAAGGAAATTTGTGTCATCCAAACCGGCACAGAAACGTGGATGACACCAATAATAAAATACCTTGCGGCAGGTACACTACCAGAGTAAAAAACACAGGCAAGAAAACTACGCTGTAAAGCACTGAATTATCAACTCATCGATGACATCCTTTACAGACGTAACTTTCTTGGCCCACTCTTAAGATGTGTGGACAACCAAGATGCTGACTACCTCCTAAGGGAAGTACACGAAGGCATCTGTGGAGTACACGCAGGTCCACGCGCTGTTGTAGCTAAGCTAAACAACGCGGGATACTTTTGGCCGGGGATGCATACGGATGCGCTGGCATACATCAGAAAATGCAGGTCTTGTCAGCTCTACCCACCCAACACGCATCGCCCGAAGAATGAACTTGTTCCAGTCACCTCTTCATGGCCATTTCAGAAGTGGGCCATCGATGTGACAGGCCCATTTCCTACAGCAGCAGGAAATGTCCAGTTCCTAGTGGTAGCCATCGACTACTTCACCAAGTGGATAGAAGCAAAACCCTTAGCCCAAACAACCGCGAAACATATCAAAAAATTTATTTGGAAATTTATTATTTGTCGTTTTGGAATTCCACAGAATTTGGTGAGCGATAACGGCACCAACTTTGCTGACAAGAAGCTACAAAAGTGGCTGGAAGAACTTCAAATCACCCACACTTTTACCTCAGTGGCGCACCCGCAGGGTAATGGTGAGGTAGAAAGAGCAAATAAGAGCATCGTCGAAGGCATAAAGAAAAGACTCTTGGAACACAGATCCGGCTGGGTGGACGAGCTTCCGCACGTCCTTTGGGCAAACAGAACGCTGAAAAAGGCCAGTACGGGAGAAACCCCGTTCAGTCTCACTTATGGCACTGAAGCCATGGTCCCGGTCGAAATTGGTTTACCCTCACCAAGGGTCTTGATTCAGCCAGAAGACAATGATGCGGAAAGACGGTTAGACCTTATGCTAACCGAGGAACGCAGAGACTTAGCCGCAGTGCGTGAAGAGAACTACAAGCGACAAATGCAAAAGTACTACAACACGCGGGTAAAACTCTGCAACTTCAATGTAGGAGACTACATACTGCGTAACAACGAGGCTTCGAACCAACAACGCCCAGGAAAACTGGCCCCGGTCTGGGAAGGGCCATACATTATCAAAGAAATTCTGGGAAAAGGCGCGTACCGGCTCGAAAGGCTCGATGGCACTCCCATCCCAAGAACATGGAATGGAGCTCAATTACTCAAATGTCACATGTAGATCAATTCCAAACTTGTAAAGAAAAGGCCTAGAGCCACTTCTAATGGAAATGATTCTCCTTTCACAATGTGTTGATAGCCTTACCTTTATACTTATGAGCTTCCCACACTGATGTGCCGGTATTCACCGCATAAATATGGGAAGAAGTAAGTCGTTACGTGTGGAAGGCGGCAAAACCCGCATAAACACAAAACGTAAAAATTTCAAAAGTTTTAAGGAAAACCTCCACGTAGGTCAGATGTAGGCAAAGTTTAGTCATCCTACTAAGTGCAAGTGACGGTCTTACCCGCACAATCACGAACAAGGAGGCAAAACTTCAACCTATTATCTACCACGTTCAAAGATTAACTTATTCTAAACACTTAGAAAATTTCAAAGGAAAAGATGAGGAAAACTTCCACGCAGGTCAGATATAAGTAAAGTTAAGCCATCCTACTAAGTGTAAGTGACGGTCATACCCGCACAATCATGAAAGAGGAAGCGAAACAAACTTATAATTTGCCACGTTAAAAAGTTAACTTATCTAAGTACTAAAGAAATTGCTAAGTTAAATCAAAACATGCGTAAAATAAACAAGGCAAGGAATTAACACAATCTTTATTCCATCAAAATTCAAATATTACAAAGATTGCTGGGTGCATACCCGCATACAAAAGAAGCTATACAAAAACAAAAATCTACGCTAATGGTGGAAAGGGATCTTCAGGATCAAGCTTCAGGACCACTTCCACTTGGACCCGCACCATCAGTAGAGCGTGGCGGTTCAAGGAAAGCTTTAAGGATAGCTAGCCCATCATCAGCAGCAGCAACTTCGTTCACCTTCTCCACCACCGGATGCGGGAAGGCGGCATACTGGTTCACTGCTTGGTCATAAACAGCTTCAGTATCCACATCGTACAAAGGTAAGTTGGAAGGCGGGATGCCTTTCTCAACGAACCCTAGACCAAGCAGGAAGCCGGCTTTTTCCCCATCCTCATGAGAAGCGTTGAGGGCTGCGCTCATGGCATCGTCGTATGATGTGTCCGTGAAGACTCGATGCACAACCTACAAGAAAAAATACAAGTGTCAAAATCTCTTCTATGTGCAAAGAAAAGAGTAAAGACATGAAATTACGCATACCTGAGACAACGCTTCTCGAAGAAGCCATTCCTTGGTAACCAGAGCTTCCTGGAGGGCAGCTTGAGCTTGGTTACGTGCGCGTTCGGCTTCACTTTTGTTGAGGTTGGCAAGCAACACTTCTTTAGCCGCAGCCTCTTCAACGCCCTTTAGCTTCCGCTCAGTCTGGTCAAGCACCCCCCTCTGGTCCAGGATCTCTTAGAGCTTCTTCGCGTCTTCCATCGCCAAGGCATCATGAGCCTGTAGGAGCGCCTCTATTTTGGCTATAAGTTCCTCATTCTCGAGGCGTAGAGGCTCAGCAACAGCTTCAGCCTTGGTGGCCCTTTCAGTTGCGTTCCGAGCAGTTTCCTTAGCCAGCCGAAGCTGTTCGTTAACAGCTTGGGCAGCCTTGGAACGGGCCTCGAGACGGGCCTGAACTTCAACTTCAAGGGCCTTGAAGGCCTTCTCCTTCTCCGCAGCAACGGCGGAGAGCCTCCTATTCTCCTCCCGGACAGCCCGCGCCTGAGCTACTTCTTGGATACGAGCTGCTTTTAACTTGTCATTTTCACGACAAAGCAGCTCGACGCGCGGCTGCATCCGGGCCAGGAGAACCCGAAGCTCATTGGTTAGCCTACCCTCCTGGTAGCTAGCCATGGCTTCCCCCAACGCACCACTGGGAGCTGCGTGACGAGCCCACTCCACGCACTCCACAGGCGTGCGAAGGGTTGTTCCTCGGCGGATGTTCCATCGTGGAACATACACTTCATTGGAATCCGACACTGCAAAAAACAAAAAGCAGTTAGGAAAAGATGATACAAAAAAAAAAAGGCCAAAAGAACCCTACGCACCTGTAGGGTCGACAACAGGCCGATAGCCGCCAAACCCATCACCTGAACCCAAGGGAAATCCGTCCAAGAGGTCAGGCAGATGGGAAGGAGGCAGAGGTTGGCGAGCAGCCCCAAGCATACCTGAAGGATCGGCCGTCGTTGCCGATGACGGAGGAGGCATGGTGAAGGCCGCCGCGGTAGTAGAAACCAACGGAGGTGAACTCACCGTAGGTGAACTCACAACCGTGGTCGCCGCTGCGGAGGAGTCCGCAGAAAAATTCACCGCCGGCTTAGTGAAAGATTCAGTAAATATGGCAATGACAGCCGGCGGTGATGTCATCACAGTTGGAACAGTTGGCTCAACTGGGTGAGCAACTGAACCAACTGACGCAGGCGCAGCCGCCTGGGTCGTCGCCTCAGGTAGGCTGACCAAGCCTACCGTCATGGGTCCGGAGGTATTCCTCCCCGCTCCACCCTGGAATGCGATAGCATCCACGCCTGCACAAAGGAGATAAGTATTAATGATGGAAAGCTATGAAGTTAAAAATAAAGGAAGTTTGTACTTACGGGTTTTCTTGAGCCTAAAAGTGCGGACAGGCGGGGACGAACCCGATGGAGCCGGCCTCTTTACGCCGCTCACCGTCGTCATCCTGGGCTCTCCGGAGGTGACAGTCGTCGCAGCCTCCGGAGCAGTGGTCTTATCACCACTAGGGTTCCCCGCCACCTCCTCGCTCTCGGTCTCTGAATCAGACCGAGGCACCGGATCGGCAGTGGAGGCCACCTTCGCCTTCCCCTTCCCGCCAGCAGCCTTCTTCTTCCGCACCAACGGAGGACCATCTGCGGATTCCTCATCAGAACACAAGATTAGAGGAATTCCAGCAGAGGTTTCAGCATTGAGGGGTCGAGGGTTGAATAACGCCTTACCTGGCCGCCTGGCGCTCAGGATCTCGTGGCCTGGCGGGTAGACCTCCACGAACCGATCCGCCGTCTGTTCAAGGATGGGCAACTCGTTCTCATTTAGAGCACGAGTACCCATCCGAGCGGGACTATCAGCCTCCCGCGGATACAGGAGCGACTGCAAGTCGTTCCCCTCTGAAATAAAAGAAAAACAGTTAGAAGACAAACCTATATAAACAAAGAGGACAGAGCATACCGTAAGGGACAGAGTTCAAACCGTATTCAAGGACTATCGGGATCTTTTGCGCCTCCGCATCCTTCCACACCCGGCTCATCCCGAGCATCACCATCCCGGACTCCGCAAAGCGGTAAACCGGAGATTGGACTCGGGAAATCTTTGAGAACCATTCCGCCTCCTGGTAGTTGGAGGCGTGAAGGCTGGGGAGTGCTTGCCCATTCTTGAACTTCATGGCAAGGGGGATGGCGCGAGCGGAGATATAAAAGAATTCCCGCTTCCATGAACGAAGACTGCGCTCGGTTGCGCAAATCTTCAAACCCTTGATCCGGGTTATCAGAGTATACCACCCCTGGATGCACCTCCAAGAGTAGAAGGTCATCAGGCGGTTGACGAAGGGCTCAACGCACAGAATCCGGCACACCCACTCGAGGTGGCGAATCTTCGCGATCGCCATCGGGTGTACCTCGGTCAGGTGTACACAGTGCCTCTCCAGAACACGGTACACAAACTTTGTCAAGGGGAACCTAAGATTCCCATAGACAAAGAATGCGGCATATACCCCGATCTTGCCTCTGGGGGCATCATACACCGTCTGGTGAGGTTCAGGAAACTCAGGCTCGAAAGACTCGAGCATGAACTTCCTGACGATGTACTGATATAGATCGACAGGCAGAGCACACTGGCACTCGCCAGCAGTACTCTTGTCATCCTTGTCGGACGTGGATGACGGGTTCTCGGCGTACACCCCAGCCTCCTGGGCTGTAGCCTCAAGATCGTGAGCAGAAGACATCTTGCAGGTATGAAAGAAGAGAACGATTTCAAGAGAATGCTCGACTGAAAAGGTGAGTATTCGCCGGAAATCGCTTTGAAGATGAAGAGAAAAGTGAAAGTGTGGATTGCAAAGGACCCTCTCCCCCTTTATATACTAATCGCAATTAATGCGATGAATTTAATGCGGAAGAGAGAGAAATCGCAGGTGCAATGAAACTATGACACGTGGCAATAAGCAAGCTGGCAACAGCTGTTGAAAGGACGCGTGCCATTAATTTCGCGGCCACGCGCCCGAAAATTCGCGCCCGCGCGCCTGAAAAAGCGCCTGGAATGACCATATACTGTCACGTCGCCATAACTTCGTGCACGTCCTGACACTGTCAGAAGAAACCGTCGGACGACGTTTCAATAGTTTGGACTGTTCTTATCCTTTAACCAACTCTTCGAATTTCAAAATTTCAAAAAGATTCAAAAGTAAGCGGGAAAATACCCCTTACCTTGGCAACCAAGTAACTATAAGACAGGTGCGGGTACAGTGTTAAGGCAAAACCCTTCACATACTTAGCACCCGCAGGGAATTGACGCCAGGAATACCTTGGAAGTAAAGTAACCGTAAGACGAGTGCGGGTACAGTGTCAAGGCAAAACCTTTCACATACTTAGCGCTCCGCAGGGAATTCAAACCAAGAAGGATCTTCTGGGCCATGCTTGCGGAAACGGGAATAACATCCCCGCATAGCGGGAACGTCGAGAACTATATTGTTTGAAACTCCAAGATGGAATTGGTGGTTTTAACATAATTGATCACTATGTTCAAAACTACCAAAACCCCATGGAGAATCCACACAAGTGGGACTCAACGCTCCTGACTTGCGAGGAGGTTACAGACCTACCCGCTTCATACCCAAAGATCAAGCAGAAAAGTCGGGAATTTCTGCGTGACATTAGGAAAACCGCGGGAAGAATCCCCACGGAAAACCTTAAAACTAAAAACCCTTTTCAAAACCCCTTGCTAAAGTCCAAAAGTTCACCTCACTAATTAATAATTCATGAGAAGAACATTGGACTGGGGGGACTTGAAGAGGTAGGTCCCAGCAGAGCCCAGTTGGACCCGCAAGACTCACCTTGAAGAGGGACGTCTGCGCAACGACCAACTGCTTCCGCAGGACCCACCATGCTCAGAGATGAAGACCTTACGCGCAGTACGCCAGCTGTTCCCGCAGGGAAAGCCTCCCAATGGTAAAGTACCCCACTTGTTCCCGCAGCTACGGATACAAGCCATCAGGGAAGGCTACCCGCACTAATAGCAAGGCTACACGCACAAGGCACTAACTCTTGATACTTCAGTAATGTCACCTGAAGGAATGAGCAAGGCGGGAATACTCCCGCCCAAATGAGCCAGTCCATATGCTTCTGGAAGATCTTTTGTACTATACCTGCCAAGGTATGGGCAAAAAACAGACGATCTGACCAAAACAGCCCATGAACCAATCACAGGGTGACAGCTCACCGACAACAGTACGAGGAGGAGCACCCTCTAGTACTGTTTGTCACTATTAGCCGCTGCCTACTCACCAACCCTTACTATGGGACGTGCGTAGCCTACAGTTGGTGGAACAGTGCATAGCCGGCAGTAAAGGAACAGTATACAGCCGGCCTTGTCACTATCGGCCGCAGCCTATCCACCAACCAGCATGGCTTGTGCGTAGCCCACTGTTGGTAGAACAGGAATACTATTCAGCCGGCTGTACCTTCTTGGAAACCTACCTTTGGCTATAAATACTCCAACACCTTGGAATGGTAAGGACATCATCTGATATCTCATTATCTTATCTTCTCTAGCAATCTCTTAATATACACTTATATTCAGAGCAATCTAGTCTGATTCTCACGCCGGAGGGTGGTCACAAGGAGGAACCCCCCCTTCTCAGTGACGAGCTTATGGTGTCTGTTTTGCAGGTCACCTGAAGAACAACTTTCTCTGCTGGACCTCATCCTCGTGGGAAACATCTATTTAACCCCCAGATTATCCGTAATCTGCCCGGGGTCGATTAGTGTTTCTTCAGGTGTGGTCAACTTTGATATGCTCGTATCATATGTATAATGATTTAAACCTTAAATTTTGATGAACCATTTGATTGTGATTTGTGTTGTGTTATGATGTACATATTTCCCAAAGGGTAAACTGAGGTTTTCGTCCCTACTTTTGTTCAAATCTGCGGTTTTATTCCAATAATTTTGAATATGCGATTTTCGTCCGCATGATTTCATTTCACTTGCAATTAAACCCGACTCCACTAACCTCGTTAAGACTGATCGTTAAATCCATCAGCATGCCACTCATGTGAGTGACAATTTTGTCCTTTTTCCCTCCCAAATACAACTCAGCCCCTCAATTGAAGGGGCAGACGAATTAGGGTTGGCATTTATTTGAGGAGAAAAAGGACAAAACTGCCCCTCATGTGAGGGGCACACTGATGGATTTAACGACCAGACTTAACGAGGCTAGTGGGGTCGGGTTTAATTACAAGTGGAATGAAACCACATGGACGAAAATCACAGATTTAAAACTATTTGACTAAATTCGCAGACTCGAACAACTTATAATGACGAAAATTGCAATTTACTCTTTTCAAAATTTTGGGCCATATGGCATATACAAGCAAATCCGTCTCACAATCTAACTAATATATTAAAGTAACACAATTTTGTTCACATGTCCTTCACCTAGATTGTCCACATAGACTTTCATGTCATCAACCTTCCATAAATTTATTTTCCACATATTCACAATAAAATTTTAATCAATGATATTAACTTTTATTTTTTTATAACTTATTAATGTAATTATGATATTAATTATTCTAATGATTGTTAGAATTATATTTACTGAATTATTTATTTATAAAGTATTTTTTTATGTTATAGACATAGTTTAACATCTTTTTTAATATCTGTTGGTAAAAAAATTATATCAAATATTTGTGTTGATTGAATATGTTTTTTACATTTTATATTGTTTCTTGATATGTTTTCTACCCGTGTGTAACACGGGTTATTAACCTAGTATGCCAATATGGACACACTTGTTAGAATAAATACATAATTGTAGACATAATGAAAGTTAAAAAGTGTGAGTGGGATGATATAACCGTTTTATGTATCTAATTTTATTTTATTTAATAAAAATATCTTTGTCTATAAAAGGTAATCAAAATAATGTATATTATACATTTCTTATTCCTCGTAACGCATTTTTTGATTTAAATGAACATGTGCAGGTGTATTAAAATATTATTAGAACGTGCTCAAAAAACAACTAATGATACCAATGAGTTAGATAAAGTTGTTATAGCTAAAAAGTGAGAGTTCAAGTTTTATAATGAATAAAATTACCTAATTTAGAAATATAATTAGAGAGTGAGAGTTTATAGTTAAAAGGAAATTTAAACATGTAATATTAGTGAATGTTGATGTTAATTTTGAGGAGCTTAAAAGCTCTCCGTATCTGGTTAGCCCAGCTGACGGTGACCTTTTGTTATTGAGTCATCATATACGATATACTTAAGTAATTCTCTGTTTGTTTGTTGGCCATAAAAAGAATGTTAACTTATTTTTTATTTTATTTTTTATTAAACACGGATAAGGATTTTAATGTCAACTCTTTTTGGTTGCTTGTGAGCTTCAAGTTGAGTTAATATTATAGAAAAAGGAAGACTGCGCTAGTCTAAAGATTCCAAATCAATGGTGGCAATTTACGGCCCAAAAGAGAGAAAATAAAAAAAAAAGAGTTAAAATAAAAAATATAATTCTTATTAGCACGTGCATGTGTAGCCGACGATTTGAGAAGACATTCATGTTTATACACAATCACGAAGAAACATCGAGTTATCTATAAACTCTTATATGTCGTTTTGAAATAAGTTTTATATTAGTTGACTCGTATCTTTTTTCCGATTAAAAGGTCTAAAACAATGGG
Source organism: Bidens hawaiensis (assembly GCF_021521415.1). Taxonomy (NCBI): domain Eukaryota; kingdom Viridiplantae; phylum Streptophyta; class Magnoliopsida; order Asterales; family Asteraceae; genus Bidens; species Bidens hawaiensis. Next base: position 47,355 of record NW_027500122.1, read on the forward strand.
TTGGAATTAGGAAAAAAACGTAACAATGTTAAGTGTTTTTTTAACGGATGTCCATTGAGAGAAAAATAGTCGAAAGGTTGGACTATTGACAGAGATTTTTAAAGATGAGGTTATTCTCGACTAATATGCAAAAAGTAAGATTATTTATTTCCAATTTGTATTCTTAAATTGAGTGTGCTTTGTGTATAAGCAGAATATAATTGGTTATGATTTACTTATATATGTATGTCGTATACGTGTTTATTCAAACTTCATGGTGGACAAAGGTGGTTTATGATGACGATAGAAGATGGTGTGTATTTTGTTGTTGATGGTTGTATGATGATAAGACAACGAAGATGTTTGTTAGATAAAGGAGTGGAAGATTGTGGAGATTGTAACGTTATAATAACAATAATAGTGAGTAGTATGGAGCCCTTAACACCACTCACCCTGATGAGTTTGATGCAACCCCCGAATTTTTGTGGAGAGCAGGTAGATGAGCGTGGAGATCTCCATGCAGCAGTGAAGGCAGCAAGAGAAAGAATACGATAATGGTGAAGCAAGTGATGAAAGAGGGATGCTGCTTGCTGATGTGGAGGCAACGGTGGTGAGCGGTGTCCACACCCATGTTGCGGCAACCTTCACCCATCGATGAAGGGTGAGCGACGAGAGACGGCGTGCATGCTAATATATAAAACAAATTGTTCATGTCTTACTCTATCTTGCGCATAGAAAAATTTAACAATCGTCCAAATAAATAACCATTTTCAAAAACAAGAACTATTCAATTACAATGAAAATATAAAAGATATGAAAATGTGCTAACAAGGAACCAAAAATATGTTTGTGTTGTTTCTTTATGAAGCTTCCTAGCAACAAGGTTTGCTTCGAGAAACATTATGCATGCAAACATGTGGTTGTGTCTTTGGCACAACTCAAAAGCCCACCTAAATGGACGAAGATGAAATTGCGTGACAAATTCGACTATTGCATATAAATATATATTCCGATGGGACCATTGCAAGTAGACCCTCATCTCAAACCTACTTTGTAACTTCATAATAAATTGTGACAATAATCATTCATATTAATTATCAGGAATTAAATTTAAAGTTATCATGTATATATTTTTGTTTTTTATTTTATTATTAGATTAGGCAATTCAACTAAATTGTGATTAAAAATCATAAATTAATATAGGTTTATTGGATTTTAATAATCTCAACTAAAAGCTATTCGCCAATAATAATCTCAACTGAGTTTATTGCTACAGTTGGTCATAAATTTTAAAAATTTAGCTATTAGTGGTCTATCGTAAAAAATAACTTAACGACGTCAATTTTTTTTCCGAAATTCAAAATGGTTTGTTAGGACCTTTGGTCAGAAAGATGATACATGTCGATTAATATAAAACGTAGCTCGAAACGATGCTACAAACGACTTAATTTTTGTTAATTGGAAGTTTAAACCTCTGATTTGAAGCACTAATCAAGCCATTTGGAGCATCGTTTCGAGCTATGTTTTACATCAATCGACTTGTAACATCCTTCCGATCAAAAATTCTAAAAATCAGTTTAAAAATTTGGAAAAAAAGGTCAACATCATTAAGTTTTTTTTTAACGAGAAACCACTGAAAGTTAATTTTTTTTTTAAATTTGAGATCACTAGTGACGATAAACTCGGTTAGGATTATTATTGGTCAATAGTCTTTAATTGAGATTATTTGCACCCTAATAAGCCATTGATATATAGCTTTTAGTGGCGGATCCAGAAATTTTTTTCGGGTGATACACTACTTACTTATAGACGCTTCAATTTCAAAGAGTCTGACATAACGGTTTGGGGTTCGGGTCGGTTCGATGGTTTGGGCAAAGTTCATTACACAATAAAAATACGTTAAAAAACAATTAACAAGAATAAGTAATTAGCATTTAACAAATGAATGTGAAAATACCTTTAAAGTGGGAAGATTCAAGATTTCGAGCTTTGTAGAAGGCTAAAGGCAGAGCCGCAGAGCTCTCTGGAGTGTAGATGGCCGGAAAAAGAGAGCGCCGGTGGGCAGTGGTCGGACTGTTGGGGAATAGGTCAGCGGCTGTGTGTGTGCGCGTGACTCTTGAGAGGGTTGTGTTCCAAAAAAACGCAGCAAATCCGTATCGAACTCGCGACCTCACCTGTACAAAACCAAATCTTTACCAGCCGACCAGCGTGCATACTTGAGGTTAGAGTGGTTCCTTCATAATTTATAAGGTGGTTCCTATAATATTTTCTATATAAAAGCACACTATTATTTCGAAACTCGGAACCACCCCCTTTCTATATACATATTATTGATTTACTTTTAAATTTTTCTTCTTATTTAAATTTGAAAATTTGGACTTTTCTTGGTGGTCATGTTCATACTCCATAGTCTATGTGCTGGATTCGTGAAGTTAATAGTTTTTTACTTCTTTTTGTTGGGTTGACACAACCTATTGTTATTAGCCTTCGTGAGAGTTGATAGTATAGATATGTGTGTGGAGTGTTCATATTATTTGGTTGTTAATATTGAAACAACATATGTTATTCTCACATCATATGGGTTATTTGGATACTAGGTGTTTGATTCGTATAGGGACTATATGAGCCGTATAGGTGCAGAATTATGTCAATTTATGTTGAAGTGTGTTAGGTGTTATTTCTTTGTACCGTATAGCCCATATACAAATCATATAGGGCAATATGAATCGTATGGCGCCTATGTGACTCGTTTAGGCTATTTTTTTTGACTCGTTTAGGCTATTTTTTTTCTCAATTACTTAAAAGAATACCAAATATTGGAAACAACAGTTGAATTGGTTATAAAATAAAAACACGTAATTTAAAAGTACTTGTTTGCTTCATACTAGTTAAACAATCAATGAACAACATGAGCTTTTCGAAGTATCGACTTTTTAGATGTCATCATGCGATCCTTTTTGATTGACACATACATGAGTTAGCTAAGTTTTTGAACTATAATTATAAAAATAATTTTGTTTGATGATGTAGATGTTTATACTCATGTTTATTCAACTTTTCAAATATAGTCGTACAGTCGTATAGCCCCTATACGGCTTGTATAAGCCATAAAATAAATCAAGCTGCTGGTCAAAGTACAAACTGATATGCTAAACTTTTTCCGTGGAATCTCTGTCTATGCTGGTCGTAAAGCCCATATACGACTCAAATAGGTCAGATGTGGTATGAGAGCCTATATGAGCCAGGAGGCCTATACGACTCATATAGGGGCTATACGACCCGTATTTACTAAAAAAGTTGTCATAATGTCCCCTCCATACATTTGAGGGCCATACAAATCGTATAGCCCCTATACAAGCCGTATAAAGTTGTTAGCATACCAAGAGGGTGATTTCTACTACAGAACATACGTTGAAAATGGATATAAATCATTGCTTTATTTTACAATATAGAGGACAATGCCATCACAAACTTTGTTACTTAAAAAACTAAACACATCCAAGTGAATACAAGATCATAACTGGTCCTAGACATGACTATCTACATGTTCACAATTCACAAATATGAAAATATCTATAGCAAAACCATTAAAAGCATGCAAGACTAGTACTTGTCCTAGACATGAAGGCATGGCCGTCTACACGTTTAGAAATATCTACAACACAAAGCCATTAAAAACATGCCAACACTAGTCAAAACCATATCCTCTCAAGAGTTGTAAAGAAGTTGAGCCGCTTGTGAATTTTTTAAAAATGGCTTGCTAAACAGTAAACACTCAATTTGAGCTGAGCTCGAGACTGAACGAGCCCGAGCCCGAGCTCGGTAAAAGGCCTTGTCATTATATAATACAATTAACTTTCTTTTTCATATAATAAATATATATTACATGACAAAAGTAATATATATGTATATATAAAGTTATATTTATAAAGTAAATTTTAAAATAATATTATACCTAATCAAATAAAAGTTAAAAGAATAACATTATGGGTTCGTATCAAAACAAAAATCTATTAAAATTGAGTATTGGTATCGGTATCGATGTTTTTTGGTTAATATCGTTGTGTTCGTTAAGGTACCGACACTCGGCGTAGTCTGGGATACTAAATAAATGTTTTATTTAAATATAACTCTATTTAAGTTTTAAATCTGGACGTCGTGAGAAAGAAAACTAATCACAATCGCCTACAAAGTCTATTTTTTTAAAGTTAACTAACGCTAGTTATTAAAAAAACAAAATTATTAAAAAAACTCAATAGGTTAAAAAGGTATATTATAGTATATTATTTAAAAGGTGAAATTCAAACTTTACAAAAAAAAAAAAAAAAAGATGAATATCATATGACAAATATGACATGATCTTTTAACAAACAAGTGTATAATACAAAATTGATTCGAATAATCTTCCGTGGAAATATGGTTTAATGTATGCATTTTGGTATAAGACTCGTTATTTAGAAATATGGTTCAACGTATGCATTAACGCCCAACAATATCAAATCAAGTGGGGTCCACCAAAAATGCACTAATCAAACTTAATTCTTTTTCTTTCTTTTCATTTAATTTCTAGTTAACCCAAAACACACAGTTAAAGAGTTGGTTAGTTGATGAATTCATGCATACTTGGTGTTGACATAATGCTTTATCTAGTTAGCTCAGAACACACAGTCTAAGTTGTGGCAAAGTTTGATAAGGGCGGCCGAAAGTTACATATGAAGTTTACAAAATGTTTTTCATTTTATTAAAATTGCACTTCTTAAAACCCTACAAAACACACTTCATGCAACAATCCAAAGAACGAGTTGGCATCTCTAATTGAAAGTAGACAAGCCATTATGCTATGAATTTAGCGAAACCACCACTAATCATCCACAACCAAAAGGCAGTGGTGTTCATGGTCAACAAAACACCTAAACATTAAAAATAATATCATTCATGACTTTAGTTGTCATGAATTCACCATTTTAAAATTAGAATATGTCCACCATAGCTAACAAAATACTCACCCTCTCTTGGACTATACATCATTTATGTTGAAGCAACTTTCGTCATGACTTTAGTCTTTAGAGTCTGTATTTAGTTGGTCTTCTGGTTCAACAACATTAGAGTGATGGTTAAGACTTGAAATTTTAAGATCTTAATTTTGAAAGCTAACTCAAAGGGGTTTCCCACAGTGGCGAGTTTCCTCCTTCATGATTTTCTTGAATAAGTCAGGCCTGAAGCGTCAAAATCAGTATTTTGGTATCTCGTCTCAGGAAGGCTCGTCGGAATATTGAGGGTGGTTCCCAAGCGTTGTTAAAAATGAAACTTTAGAGTGTCTACACAAAAGACACCGTCAGCATCACGGATTGTTGTATTTATGATCGAACTCCCATGCGAGTATTGGTTTTAGATTGATGGCATATGAAGTGTACCTCATGTTTGATTGGCTTATATATAGTGATTGATACACAAAGCGGTTGGTTACCATGAACGAGCCCATTATGGGAGGGGGATATTGTTCACCTTAGTATGAGATTGATTGGTTTGTTTTATTTACTAGTATTTGCACGTGGACCTTATTGTTGTGTCTCCTCTTGTTGGACACAAAGATAACGGGTTTGTTGCTAGATAGATTGTGTTAAAGGCAAAATCAGTGAAAGTTGCCAAGCATGAGAAAGCCTATGCTGAGAATCAAAACGCTTTCATTCCCTTCGCTTTTTATTATTTTTGGGTCCCTTGCCACCGAAGCTGTTGTGTTCCTAAAAAGAGTTCAGCGGGGCGTACACAGTAACTAGTTAACGGCGAAGAACCATAGCTTTGTTTTCAGTAGAATCAGTTTTGCTATTCAAAAGCGGATTGCGGCGCAACTTGTTGCTCGCTTACCTGCCTTTTTATTGTCTTGTGTTTTTATACGAAATATATGGCTTTGAACAATATATTTGTAGCATCCCACATCAGAAGGGGAGTGTAACGAAGCCTTCTTTATAATGAGGTGGATACATTCCTCATTATAACGAGTTTTGGGCGCTTAATGGTAGTGGATAAGACGATAACGTCCACAATTAAGTGGGCTTAGGTGGAAGTAGTATCAGGATGGGTAACCTCATAGGAAGCCTTCACCTGCGAAACCAAAAACAAATCCGTGAGGTGATGGTGATACGTCTCGGCCAAAGCGAACAGTATTATGATTTGGCAATGGCGGGTTGTTACAAATGATATTAGATCCAGGGCTGAACCGGTGGTTCCATGTAACATCCCGGAAAATCCATATTAATTTTGGGCCAAAGTGTCAACTTTGAAAGACGAGGGATTCAAAATTTCTTCAAAATAAGTAACAGAAAATATAAAATAGGGAGGTGGAAGCATACATGTTGAAGAATAAGTGGGTTCATCCCATCCATATGGAAATTGTTGGAAAACCATATGCCCGTGACACATAATTAGGTTAATGTGGCTAGCCGTGTTTGATCCAAGTCGGGTCATACCCAATAACGAGTTAGACACACACCAATTATGTATTTGTTAAGATAAGATCTATAAGACAAATGCAGAACACGACACATTCAGAAAAACGGGTTTCTGAATAATTACTTGAAAGTGTTAAATAAATTAATTGGTTAATTTATTTATTCAAATAATTATTATTGGAATGATTATTTAACTATGTGTTCTTTTATAAAATGGTTTATAAAAGATGGGGTGTTTATATATTTTACAAAGTATAAAATAAAAAAAAAAATATATATATATATATTTGGGGCCGGTTTTGGGTGGGCCCCACACCCCATGATTTTGGTCAAGATCTTGTCATGCATTTGGTATGGGTTAAGTGACAAAATACCTAACACCATGTTTGATTTGGTGAAGTCATGATAAAAGAAAAAAAGATCAAGATTATAAGATAACTTTCAAGTAACAAAAAGAGTACCATTCTTTCTTTTTCTTTTCTTGTAATCGGCCAAAGAAAGGAAGAGGCTCGGGTCTCGGGTTTTTGGTGTTCAAGCTCCCTAACATAGCTCGGTGTGTGTTGGAGGCTCGGGGTATATTCCATTTGAGGATTTTCTTTTGAAAGTCTAGCATCAACATCATCATCTTCTTCAACCATCAACTACATCTCTTAAGGTTAAGAATGTAAGTTATATGAGCTTTGATAGTTTAGTTTTCCGTATTACTTGATCCTTGCCTCGGGTTTCTAATATATAGATTATTGGTAATCTTATGACATGAACAAACTAGGTTGTTCATGTACACATATCATATAAACTTGTAATATATATATATATATATACATATGGATAGATATGTTTAGTTTGCAAATATCACGCTTCCGCCTTAATTGTGACTAGTTAAATGGTTAACTAAGTATTAATTATCCATAGAAACCCAACAGAAATAAGAAAGAAAGTGAAAGTATTTCCCATGGGGATAAATAGGAAAGAGATTTTCCCCCACATTAGAAAATTATAAAACTTGGAAGCTCTTTATAAGATAAAAGATTTCCATAGTAATATTCTTATATGCCAAGATGCACCCGGTGGTCATAGTGAAGGGTGTGAAGCACCCGACGCGCACGAGCTCGGCCGTTGGGTGCAATGTGCCGCTTAAGAGCTGCCTTTAATATTTTAAAAAGTGGAGGGACCAAAAGTGAAAAATCTATAAACTTGATCCTTCGCGTACGCGAACGGATCAGGATATGGCCCTTCGCGCTATGCGAAGAAGCTAGGATAAAACTATGGTTTGAACGGCTTCACATAGTGACACGTGGCATCATGTGTCAGGCCACGTGGCAAAACGACGAATGACTCTTCAATTAGAGTCGATTCGCGCTACACGAACGGCTTGATTATTTTTCCTTCGCGCTACGCGAAGTGGCACAAAATCAAGTATAAATAGTTGGGTTCACGGCACCTTCATCTTCACAACGGAACACATTTTGCGTACAAGCCTTGTTTTGTGTGCCGGTTCTCGTAGTACGTGCCAAGCCCCAAAGTTCCGACGATTTAAGCCATAGTACGTGATATAGAGTAAAAGTGTTGCTCGTACAAGCTTAGGCGTATAAAATCCGAATACCCGTGTAAGGTAAGGGTTCCGCTTAAGTTATTATTTTATTATTATATTATATGGCTTAAACCATAGTCGGGGGTATAACCAAAACCTTGCTCATAATTATGTAAGCTTTATACATACAAAGGTTATAGCTAAGTAATGTTTCTTCATGATTAAAGAAACATAAGCTTTTATATACAAAGAGGATATAATCAAATACAGTTTCTTCACGATTAACAAACACAAAGTTTTATATATGCAAGGGATATAGTTAAAATTAATGTTTCTTCATGACTAAGAAATGTAAGATTTTACATACAAGGCTTATAGTCAATTGACGTTTCTTCTTGAAGAAGAAATCTATCATAAATGTTTCTTCATAAACAAGAAACTCAGCACATGATTAGTAAATAAACGGAAAGATTACATGTCTAAATATTTATTCAAACAAAAGATTAGTCAAGGTTTAAAGCTATCAAAACCAGAATAAAGGTCTGTAGCTGAATCAAGAGACGATCCAAGTATTTATATAAACCTATTTTATTATAGGTTACACATCATTCATTCACAAAGGTTTTCAAACGAGATCACCACATCATTCAGAAAAGACAATCATGAGTGAATACGTTAAACCTTTACAGTCAGTCATTAAGATAAACGGGTTGTTTATCTTAACAAATCAATCAAATGTGTATATGAGATTACATGATCTCTAAATTTAAGGGATTACCTGATCCCTAAGTTACAAGGTAGAAAATAAAGAAAATTACTGCTTGTATCCCTGTGGTTTTAGTGCGGAGGCACAATGAGTCCTTGAAAATTTTTTAAACTGGTTGAGTCCCTGTGGTTTCAAAAATGAACATTTGAGTCCCTGCCTTTACTTAATTGTGTTAGTTTTAGGAGTAGATTTGACATTTTACTTATATATATATATATATATATACACACACACACACATACATACACATACATTGTTACTCTGAGTCCTTGAACTTTCATAATTGGTCACGTTGACTCCCCTTCCCCTTTTAACAAAAATAAATGAACTAGACTAAATAACAAAAATAAATAAACCGAACCACTTTTTCACCAAAAATTAACGAAACAAACTACCTTCTAACAAAAAAAAACACAAAAACTAATTTTTTTATCAAACTAAACGAACTGAATCACTTTTTTTAACAAATAGTTCATTTCGTTTAACAAAAATAAACGAATCGAAATACTTTTTTTTAACAAAAATAAGCGAACTGAACATATTTTTTAACAAAAATAAACGAATCAGACTACATTTCTAACAAAAATGAACGAATCGAACTACTTTTTTAACAAAAATAAACGAACCGAACATATTTTTTAACAAAAATAAACGAATCAAAATACATTTCTAACAAAAATGAACGAATCGAACTACTTTTTTAACAAAAATAAACGAACCGAACGTATTTTGTTTAACAAAAATGAAGGATTCGAACTACTTTTTTTAACAAAAATAAATGAACCGAACATATTTTTTAACAAAAATAAACGAATCAAACTACATTTTAACAAAAATAAACGAATCGAACTACTTTTTTAACAAAAATAAACGAACCGAACGTATTTTTTTTTTAACAAAAATGAACAAATCAAACTACTTTTTTTACTAAACGAACTAAACCACTTTTTTTACAAGCAGTTTAGTTCATTTCGTTTAACAAAATTAAACAAATCCAACTACATTTTAACCAAAAAAGAAACAAAACAAACTTATTTTTTAACAAAAATAAACAAATCGAACAACTTTTTAACAAAAATAAACTAACCGAACTACTTTTTTGACAAAAATAAACTAACCGAACTAATTTTTTTAACAAAAATAAAATACCGAAATGCTTTTCTTTAATAATAAATAAACCCGAACAACTTTTTTTACTAAACGAAACGAACTGAACAATTCGCTTTAACAAAAACAAGCGTATCGAACTACTTTTAAAAAAAAACAAATAAGCGAACCAGACTTATTTTTAACAACAAAAAAAACTAACCAAACTAATTTTTTTAACAAAAATAAATGAATTAAATTTATTTTAAACAAAAATAAGCTAACCAAAATTGTTTTTAACAAAAATATCATCATAGCTTGCACTAAGGTGGAGTTCGATTCTATTACTTATTTTAGAAGTAGTTACGTTCGTTTAGTTTAGTAAAAATTTAGTCTGGTCCATTTATTTTTGTTAAAAAGGTAGTCCAATTCGTTTATTTTTCTTAAAAGTAGGCTGGTTCGTTTATTTTTGTTAAATAGTAGTTCGATTTGTTTATGTTTGTTAAAAAATAGCCTGGTTTGTATTTTTTTTTGTTAAAAAAGTTTGGTTCGTTTATTTATGTTAAAAAAAATAAGTTTGGTTTGTTTATTTTTGTTAAAAAAAGTTCGGATCTTTTAATTTTTGTTAAAAAATAATTCGGTTCATTTATTTTTGGTTGATTATGGTTTGGTTGGTTGATTATGGCTTGATCGGTTATAGTTTGGTGGTTAATTCTTTAATTTGAAGAAAATTTTTAAAGAGTGACTAAAACTGAACAATCACTTGACCACAAGGACTCATACGGATCATAAAAAGGGTAAACTAGTAATTCCATAGCGACAGAACTCAAATTGTTCGTTTCTAAAACCACAGGGACTCAACCAGTTCAAAAATTTTTTTGGGGACTCATTGTACATCCGCCCTAAAACCACAAGGACGCAAACAGTAATTTTCTCTAGAAAATAAAAGCAACTAAGACCGAGTACGCATATGTCTGGATCCAAACATATCTGTTTAGCTAATCGAGCAAGGTTACATGACCGCAGGCTAGCAGTTATAACCAAAGTTATCCAATGGGCATCAGTTCTTGGATAACCTTAATTGTATGTGTATGGCGAGTGGCACAAGTACCAAAAATAAGAGACGTTTATGCTGTCACACCCCAACCTAAGGCGGAAATGCCGGGGCGTGATCCGATTGTTCACTACTCGAAGATACTATCATAATATAATGTGACAATATCTATTTAATTATTTTATTTCAAATTTGCACACAATATCCAAATAATTCAAATAAATATATATAACAAATTTAAATTCATGTTTGTCTTCATTAAAACCCTAAGGTCTTTCTAAGTGTCCATCCTTCAACTTAAATTCAACATGCATATGCGTAGAAAACAGAGTTTGCCAACAACACATGTTGAGTGAGTTTATTACCAGTTTTGCAATAAAATAAGGTTAATATAATACATAAGAGAAATAAGCAAAACGTAATAAATGCGGTAATGAAATCAAACCATGAGCAAATAAGTTGTCGATTAAACTATTGCCAAGCGAATCGGGCGCCAGCAAATCAACCATGAGCAAATAATAATAAGACCGTTGCCAATCGAATCGGGCATTGGTCAATAATATGAGACCCAATACATGGGGATATGCGGGACCTCTCCGAGCATGAATGCGCACATAAACAAGTAAACACATAACAAGTATATTTGATTAATCACACACAATTACACGTTTGCTATTTTTGTTATATATGTATAATATGATATACACATATGTCCCCCAAACGTTGTGAAAATTGAGTAAAATAAGGCAATGATAAAACTCACCTCAGATTAATGACAAGCGATTAATAAATGTGATTAAACGAGCTAGCGAATAAGCTAGTCGTCCACTACACGTCAAACGATATGAATAATCAGAATCTTAATCTTTGATATATGATAACACAAGTAAAAACGAACTCGTGGCCGCTGGAATCAATCCAAACGGACGTTTAGAACTCAAGTTATGTTATATTTAAGATTTAAGCGAGCTGGTACTGACCAGAATCCGAACAGCGAGTCGGAAGTCAGGTTTTGGTCAGTAGCCTTAAAATTTCGTTACGAGAATAAAGGTCTTCTGGACTGAACATTGAATCCAACCAGAAGTATGAGAAAACGGATAGTCAAAGTTATTGACTATTTTGCCCTTAAACGGGTTTGACTCTAATTGACCCGTCAATACTCCTCAATCTCATAAATTGATTGAGGGTTATAGACAAGTGAGTATTAATGAACGTTTGATCAGTTAAAAACTTACCGGGATGGTGTTTGTATTAGCGAGAAATCGAGGTCAAAGGATTAACAAACGCCAAAGTCAAATTGCAGCTCTTAGTCTTCAAGTAAACGAGCAAAAACAAGCCAAAAAACATCGGTTGAGAGTAGGTGACGGCTGGGAATGCATAGTTGCAGTAAACTTTAGGGTTTGGAGTTATGATGCGTTTATATAGGGGTTAAATCAACTTGTTGGACAAGAAACGGGTCGATTTTGGTAACCGAATCATACAATTAAAGATGAAATCGGTCATATAATCATCTGTATATTGATATAATTACAGAGTATGAACCTAGACATCATTCCCTAGTAGATACAATAACTTGTTGCCCAATTTTCGTGATTTAGGGTCGATTAGGGAAATATTTAGCATTAAACGAAGACCTGAAACAAAAATGGCTGATCTGGTGGCATTTTCGCGCCGCGCTAAGATGCAAGGCTTGCATCTTCGCGCCGCGTGAAGGTGCAACTTCACCAGACTTTCAAATTTTGATAGTTTTAGTCCATGTAGTTCCAAAAATGCATTTTAAACCGTTTTAAGCGATTTTAAGAGTTTCTAAGGGCTATTTGGCACTAATGAAAGTTAAGGAATTATAAACTAAGATAAAAACAATTATTTCAATTATAAATGCATAGTTTTATCAATAAGAAAGATCCAAATAATGTTCGTAACCCGATAAACGAATACAAATATGAGTACGGAAAACCCGAAATGTTACAGTCTCCCATACTTTAGGGAATTTCGTCCCGAAATTAAGGAAAACTAAAACATCATCGTTTTGAAAATAATTTAATTTTTAAGGAAAATATCATAACATAGAACCTTCAATAATCGAAGCAACGCTTTAAATGACAATCCGATAAGGGCACTTATATATAGGATGTACCAGCGGCGTATCCACCATGTCCTTATCATCTTATCATTCGTACCATTACTTAAATTACTTTCGGTTCTAGATCATGACACACACAATCGTACGTATGATGATTTCCATGCTAGGACTTGGATAATTATGTTCACGACCATAATTACTCTTATCGTCGGATGGTCCGCATAATCCGTTCCATCATGTGGGTTTTAAAACATTGAAAATAAAATTTTTAAAAGAAAACAAATGTTTTTGATATTTTAAATATAATTTCAATGAAAATTTATAAATGTTATAGTTGGATTAATAAACCGTGAAATTTCTAAAACCTCTTTTGTTTTTAAAAGTACAATTTTGAAAATTGAAAGAAAACAAATTTATAAACAGATGTTATTGTGATAAACGAGGATAAGGAAATGAGTTGGAGGTACAAGATCCTAATAGTTTAACTTTGATAAAGGAAACTTTATTCATGAAACGAAATACTTAAATACTTCAAATTGAAATCATACAATGTCGCGAATAACTAAAGAGTCGATAAAATGCGTAAACGAAAAAGATAAGATAACTTAAGATAGAAATAATGAAAGCAAAAATCCTCAAAGTCTGGCAGCTTCAAAAATCTTCCGTAACTGAAGCAGTCGAGGTGAATGGATTTGGGATAGTTGGAGTAGGTTGAGCTCGAAAGGACAACACTAGTGAGTTTTGAGTGGTGTAAGTTTCGTAGACTTGGGCTTGCGGGTACGGGTTTTGATAAATTTGAGCTAAGTAAGAGGGATCTTGCTTGACAGGTCGAGCTTGGAGAGTGTAAGACTAATGGGTTTGGACTTGATAAGTATTGATAGTGTAGTAGGGTGCAATTCTAGTTTGAGCTTGGCGAACACGGATTTGTTGAGGGCACCTATTGCAAATATGACTAGGGAATCTCCACAATGATAGCAAGCACGGGTATTAGGAACACCGGTTTGAGCATACGGGGTAATAGTGATTTATAGGGGTAGGTGGAACAGATCGCTGTGGAGCATCTTGAGTACCGGGCGGTATACAGCTAGTGTTAGCAAGGTGACCATAACGGTTTGCATTGGGTGCAAAGTCAGCACGAGGATCGGGTCAGATGATGATAGTTACAATTAGAGCATAATGGGAAAGGTCCGGTATAAGGTTTTCTTGTTAGGGGCATTTTGGTAGTTGGATTTACGTTTGTCGTGAGAAGAGTTGTCATTGCGTGGAGTGGGTTTGGGTTCGGCCTTAGTATCGGTCGAGGATTTGGTTTTGGAGTTTTCAGAGGTAGGCTTAAAGTCATTGCGAGGTAGGGTTCCATATCCAACAGGGTCACCGGGACGTGAGACAGCAAGGGCAATAGCTTCCTTGAATTCCTCCCAAGGCATACTCGTAGCAATCCCAAGCATAGCAGCAGCAATTTCCTTAGTGATCCTAGCAGTCAAACGGCGATCACGAGCAGCCAGGACGACGTTGATTACGACGATGATTTCCTAGGGAAGACATTCTACGAGGACCAAAAATGAAATTTTATGAGATGATGGGTAAGTTGTGTGGATAAGTTGATGTGAGACAATAGAGAAGTGTACCTAAATATAATTGTGCAAGTGATAACTCGAGGACGAGTCGGGATTTAAAATAATGAGAATAGTTTTTGGAGATATTTAATTTAATAACTAATGTTTTATAAAAATTTCAAAAGTAAAATGTTATTGGGTTGGGCTTTCTATGGGCTTCCCATGGTAGCTCAAGAACTCAACTAAAATAACGAAACATGTTCAATGAGTTGGCCTCCCATGAGCTTTTCATGGCAATTTGAATGGCACAACTAACTAAAGCAACATAAATTTTTGTGAATTGGGCCTCCCATGAGCGTTTCATGGCAATTTGTTGGCCCAATTAAAATAACGAGTAACAAACAATTGAGTTGTTCAGCCCATGAGCGTGTACATGGCATTTAAACTGACCCAACTAATTAACGAATTATCAAATCAACGGAGTTGGTCAGACCATGAGCGTTGCATGGCATTTAACCGACCCAACTGAATATTGAATCAACGAATCAAATGTATGTAGTTGGTGTATCTCGTGTGTACCACCCCGGACGATACGTTCCAACCAAAAATTAAATAAAAATGGTTTAAAAATGGATAGTTGGAGTGTCCATGTATTTGTATGGATTTTTCACCCAACTAAGCATTTAAAATAATTTAAAAACACAATTTGGAAGTATAACCGTTTAGGCGGTTATGTTTACCATGCAACCGTTTAGCCGGTTAAGGGTACCACCTAAAGTTACGGTTGTACGACATTTGTCATACCCCCATGCTTCAAGGTGAAGGAGAAAACGAAACACATGAATTCTTAGGAATTTACCACAATAAAAGGCAATCTACCAAAAATAAGAGGATTTAAAAATAAGATACAATACAATAAAATAATTAATCTAATTAAACTGTAAACAATTAAATAGCACATAAGGCAGTTTTAGATAAGCACGTATAAAAATAATTAATCTAATTAAACTGTAACAATTAAATAACACATAAGGCAGTTTAGATAAACACGTATAGGGTTCCTAAAATATGCCTAGGACCATTTCAAACGACCTATCTTATAACCTTCAGCTCTGATACCATTCTGTCACACCCCAACTTAAGGCGTAAATGCCGGGGCGTGATCCGATTGTTCACTGTTCGAAGATACTATCATAATATAAAATGTGACAATATCTATTTAATTATTTTTATTCAAATGTACACACAATATCCAAATAATTCAAATAAATATACATAACAAATTTAAATTCATGTTTGTCTTCATTAAAACCCTAAGGTCTTTCTAAGTGTCCATACTTCAACTTCAATTCAACATGCATATGCGTAGAAAACAAAGTTTGCCAACAATACATGTTGAGTGAGTTTATTACCAGTTTTGAAATAAAATAAGGTTAGTATAATAAATAAGAAAAATAGGCAAAACGTAATAAATGCGGTAATGAAATTAAATCATGAGCAAATAAGTTGTCGATTAAACCATTGCCAAGCGAATCGGGCGCCGGCAAATCAACCATGAGCAAATAATAATAAGAGTGTTGCCAAGCGAATCGGGCGTTGGTCAATAATATGAGACCCAATACATGGGGATATGCGGGACCTCTCCGAGCACGAATGCGTACATAAACAAGTAAACACATAACAAGTATATTTGATTAATCACACACAATTACACGTTTGCTATTTTTGTTATATACGTATAATATGATATACGCATATGTCCCCAAAACGTTGTGAAAATTGAGTAAAATAGGGGAATGATAAAACTCACCTTAGATTAATGACAAGCGATTAATAAATGTGATTAAACGAGCAAGCGAAATAAGCGAGTAGTCCACTACACGTCAACGATATGAATAATCAGAATCTGAATCTTTGAGATATGATAATACAAGTAAAAACGAACTCGTGGCCGCTGGAATCAAGTTATGTTATATTTAAGATTTAAGCGAGCTGGTACTGACCAGAATCCGAACAGAGAGTCGGAAGTCGGGTTTGGTTAGTAGCTTTAAATTTCATTACAAGAATAAATTTCATTATATTTAAGATTTAAGCGAGCCGGTACTATCCGTGAAGTTTTCAAAATAAATCAATATTTTATTATAAACGAAGTCTTCCGCTAAAGATAACCCGCAACTCTGATATATTTACAAACAGTTACCAACTATTGGTCACATACCTAGGCCCTAAGTTGGAGTGTGACATTCCAGGTCGCGCGAGATAGCGGGACTCCTAGGGGGTGGATTGTAACATCCCACATCGGTTCGAGAGGAGAATGAAACCTTCTTTATAAGGAGCTGGATACCTTCCCCATTAAATGCGTTTTGGGCGCTTAATGGTAGTGGTTGAGAAAAGAACTCTACAATTAAGTGTGTTCAAGTGAAGTAGTATCAGGATGGGTGACCTCCGAGGAAGTCCTCTATGAGAGTGATGATGGTGTCTGGACAATATTATGATACGTAAATGTTAGGCTGACACAATATGTTTTATGTATCAAGAATATAATGTATTAAACCAATATACTTACAGTATGGGGAAAGTTAACGTACAAACCAAATTAGCGTGCTAACTGGGAAAATCAAGTAGTGTAATTATATATATACAAGTAGTGTGATAATGTAATTACATCATAGTATAAATTACACTATGTTTTAATTACACTACACCATAATTACACTATGTTGTATATATAATTTGTGACATTTGAGCCAAAACAAGGTACACCTCAGTACGTATTTACTGATTAAGCAAATAAACACCTTTTGCGTAACAAGCGAACGATTAACCGAACGGGTCGGGTTATGACCCAGAT